>NW_015506757.1:96660-131177 GCF_001515645.1 Sinocyclocheilus grahami
CAGGATACCAAAGCATTGTGCCAGGCCTTTCGGCCTTGACTTTTCCATTCACCAAAGATTCTCTGACTCAAATTGGTTCTTTTCATCAACTAATTTCAGCAAGATCTTGGGCCTTAAGATTGCATCAGGAATCTTTTTCAGACAGACTCGCAAGTATCAAACTTAGTCGTTTTAATTGATGCATTAAGTATCAGTTACACCTTTTTACAAGGTGTGTTTGAGCTAAGAATCTGACGTTTTCCCTCAGGTTTTAGATCTGCTGAATATGCAAAGTGTTCCATAAAATTCATTCTTTATGCCTCTTTCTGTGCTGAGTTAAACTTTAACCCTTTCCTATACCAACTGTATGTGTGTGTGTGTGTGTGTGTGTATGTTAGACCAGTTTATGTGTTTATGTAGGATGTTAGACAAGTTTATGTGTTTATGTAGTTAATAAAACCTTACTTGTATCACACTTGACGTGTTCATTGTTTGCTCATAACCGGAGTCACTAATCATGCAGATTTACGCTACAAGCTTTGTAGAATTGTACAGTAAGAAAGTTATTTCCCTTAACCAGGAAATTAACGTTCTTAGAATTGACAAGACAGTTGACCCTGAGAGGTCAGCTAAATATCTACAGCGGATCTAAAATATGAATAGTTAATTATAACTAGTTATGGTTAATTATTCATATTTCCTGTCATGAGCTGATTCGTTACACATCATATAATAATTGCTGTCAATAGTGTTCATCGTCTCTTTGATTACGTCTTTAATTGATTTTTCCGTACATTTCTGCCATATGTACATTAACTGACAGTGACCACTGATAAGCTACTACTAAATATTGTAGAATCTTAATTTTCTGTAAAGTTGCTTTGCAACGATTTGTATCGTGAAAAGTACTATACAAATAAACTTGAATTGAATTGAATTCAAGTACGGAGTCATATTAATTAACTACATGTACTTACTATATGGTTAGGATTACTTAGGGTTACTTGCAAGTAATTATGCATAATTTATTGTTGTTATAATACTGCCCTACAAAGGCAAAAGACCTTAACTCGCTAGAGTGTGAAACTGAGAAAAATTACTTTAAAGTTTTTTATTTGTCCAGCCAAATTAGCCTAAGTATAGGTAGCACTCTGGAAATTTGGCAATTCGAAGTTTTAGTAATGAAAATGATTAAACTACCTACTAAATTTCCTAACTCTCGCATGCTCTTTAAAACATTTTCCTCCCTCCTTTGTCCTCCTCCTCCTCCCTCCTTCATTAACTCTAACCAGTGTTGGGGAAAGTTACTTTTAAAAGTAATGCATTGCAATATTGCGTTACTCCATAAAAAAATAACTAATTACGTTACTTAGTTACTTTTTATGGAAAGTAATGTTTTACTTTACTTTCGCGTTACTTTTTAAATCTAGACAGGGCTTGCTTGTTTGTTTTTCAAATAAAAACAGTTATATTTTTGGCAAATATAAAAGCCTTTTCACACCAAAAGTGAAATGAATAAGCCTCAGGCTGAAGGTTAAGTACATTTACGTCCATACAGTAGAATGCAGAAGAAGAAATTTCAACACACTTCAGCAAAAGACAAATGTTTGTCTAGAGTAATTTTTGCTTATTAGTATGGTTGAACTGAATCATCGAAGGTCAGAAGCAAAGATTGGTTAATAGAATGGGATTAAATGAAGGATATTTGTGTTGTTTAACATTTAATTATTGCAGGTTTGTGTCATTCTAAGTTGCATTATTTTTATTAATTTTGAGGAATACTGAATCTGTGGGGGGTTTTTTGTGATTGAGATGAATTAATGCATATTCATAATCATTTTAGAACTACAGTAACATCTAATTTCTCTCAACATGGGGACAGGAGAGCTGTCAATCAATAAATTGGGGGAAAAAGTAATTTGCGTTACTTATTTGAAAAAGTAACTCAGATATTCGCTTGTAAATTAAAAAGTAATGCGCTACTTTACTAGTTACTTGAAAAAAAGTAATCTGATTACGTAACTCACGTTACTTGTAATGTGTTGCCTCCAACACTGACTCTAACAGCTGACGACTTTGCCACATTCTTCATTAATAAAATTACAAACCTCAGTGCACAATTTGCCACACCACAAACTGTCAAACACATCTTACCAGCAAACATACACTCGTTTTCATCCTTCTCTCCACTCTCTGAGGCAGAAGTCTCTAAACTCATCCTTTCCTATTATCCTACTACTTGTCTGCTTGATTCTATTCCATCTCATCTCCTTTAAGCCATATCTCCTGCCATTGTACCTGCACTCACTCACATCGTTAACACATCCCTTCACACTGGTGTTTTTTCCTCAACATTTAAACAGGCTCGTATAACCCCACTTCTTAAGAAACCCACTCTTTTAGAGAACTACCGACCGTTTTCCCTTCTAACTTTCATTGCAAAAACACTTGAATGAGTTGTGTTCAACCAAGTCTCTGCTTTTCTCACACAGAACAACCTCCTGGACAGCCACCAATCTGGCTTCAGAAGTGGACATTTGACCGAGACTCAGCTGTTGAAGCCCTAAGACTGGCAAGAGTGGCTTCCAAATCTTCTATACTTATCTTGCTGGATCTGTCCGTTGCTTTTGATACTGTGAACCAGCAGATTCTCCTGTCAACCCTATTGGAAAATGTCATCTCAGGAACCGCACGACAGTGGTTTGAATCTTACCTCTCAGATAGGTCCTTCAATGTATCTTGGAGAAGTGAGGTGTCCAAGTCGCAACATCTAACTACTGGGGTGCCTCAGGGCTCAGTTCTTGGACCACTTTTCTTCTCTGTCTACATAGCATCACTAGGTTCTGTACCTTGGAGTTGTGATTGATGATAAGTTGAATTTCCCAGACCACATTGCTAAAACTGCTTGGTCCTGCAGATTTGCTTTATACAACATTAGGAAGATCAGGCCCTTTCTTTCAGAACATGCAACACAACTCCTTGTTCAAGCTCTTGTTCTATCCAGGCTGGACTATTGCAATGCTCTCTTGGCAGGTCTTCCAGCCACTTCTATCAAACCTCTACTATTAATCCAAAATGCCGCTGCAAGATTCATCTTTAATGAGCCGAAAAGAACGCACGTCACACCTCTGTTCATCAATTTCCACTGGCTACCAGTAGCTGCTCTCATAAAATTCAAGGTACAAAACCACCACTGGCTCTGCACCCCTTTACCTAAATTCATTACTTCAGAGTTATGTGCCCTTAGAAGCTTGCATTCTGCAAGTGAACAACGCATTATTGTGCCATCCCAAAGAGGCACAAAATCACTTTCACAGACTTTTTCATTAACTGTTCCCTCCTGGTGGAATGACCTGCCCAACTCAATCCAAAAAGCTGAGTCCTTAACCATCTTTACGAATCAGCTAAAAACACATCTGTTCAATGTTTATTTGACCCTCTAACTCTAGCACTTTCTATTCTATTTTAATTCTACTTCATCTATTTATCTTTTTTTATTAAAAAACCTAACACCAGCTTTCTATTTTTTTCTATTCTATCTACTTGTTTTTCTGTGTGTGTGTGTGTGTATGTATGTATATATATATGTATAAATACCTTGCTACGTGACCGAGACTTGACATTTGCACTTACATATTGTTGCTCTTTTGTTAGTTTTTGATTGCTTCTATTGTCCTCATTTGTAAGTCGCTTTGGATAAATGTGTCTGTTAAATGACTAAATATAATGTAAATCTAAATGAAAATTATCTACATTAAAAAAATGTGAGCTCAAACTTCATTTTTACCCCTATTTTGAAGTTACAGTACTCTGCCTTTGCATTGTCTGCAAAAAGTGAGTCCCACCAAGGCAAAAGGCAGTGACTTACACATTATCAATATTTGGTTGCTGATCACCATTTATAAAATTGTTATAGTAACACCTGTATAAAATCTAGTGATCATTGGTTGTCTCATAGGCTATTAAATATAGTAATGTGACTGTATTGTTTTTTTTTTATTTTTACAATAACAAGCAGACTAAAAGTTAAACGTGAGTGGATACCGTTTTGCAACCAATTTATTTGCTATGCTCAGTAACGTAAAAGAATGCTAGACATAGCATAATTGCTTTTATATTGACTTCAATGAAATAGCCTAAAAGAACGACTTGTAGATTGATGTGAATGCCAGCAAGTAGGAATAATGCTCAGAATGCTTGTGAATTAAACATCTCTGATGACGTCATCGCCATGGATTTATTTTATCTGGTTACAAGAATGGATTTAATTGCGAATGTAGCCTTCTGATTTTATGATTGATCATGCTACATGCTACGGCATTCGAGTCCACATGCGTAAAACTAGAAGTGACAGCCTGGTGAATAATCTGCATTACAAAAAGGAAAATAAATTATATATATATTTAAAGATTATTCACGATAACATATTGCTGCCAAGGTATCTAGTATTTACAGTGCTTTGTTATACGGAGCTGTTTGGTAGAACACGATCTATCTAATTCGTTTGTCTAATAAAGTGCTTCAGTGACAGGTCAGATGCATGAAAGTATACAATTTGCACCATAATTAAATTGCGGTAGACTTAAATGGACAGCTAAACAAAAGTAGAACGCCGTAACTCAATTTCAGCGTTCTAAACAAAGTGAAAGAGCGGTAACTGGTGGGTATACATGTTTTGCCTTGGTTTCTCTGGGGCTTTTCAAAGTTACGGTTAAGACAACCCATTATTTTCACGGAAAAACAATGAAATTGACTCAAGGTACTTATGCACATGATAAAGGATGTCTTGAATGTCCCAAAATACCAATAACTAATTTTCGACCAAAATCGAGGTTACAGTCTTTTGCCTTTGCACGGCAGAATAGTAAGTACATGTAACATGTGTAACAAGGATACCTTAAAATAAAGTGTTACCTAAGATTGTCCTACTCTCTTACAAAGCTTGTAATAATCAGGCAGCTCCATTAGACACTGAAGAACTGCTTCAGGTTCACTCAGTACATTTTCTGATGTTGCCACAAAATATAGACCTAACTAATGTTGCTAGTTAATGTTAGGACTTTTAGGGTAGTTTTCTTTAGATTAGGAAACTGTTAGAAAACACTCCCTGTCTTTCTGTTGAGTCCAGATATGTCTTACCCCTCCTTTTTCTCCCTCTCTCTCATTCTTATATATACAACGCATTCTTTCTGAATCCCTCCTTCTGTATCCATCTCTCTCTCTTGATATTATGTTTTAAATATGTCTTACTTATATGCGAAGTATGCATGCTTAAATGTATACATTAGCTTCTCTTGGTTTAAATGTCCCAATAAGGACATGAATGTTAGGACTACAAGGGTAAAGGAGTTCGAGAGAAACTCTGAAGACAGTTCAGCATTCTTCGCAAAAGTCTATTCCTAATATGTCCATGTTTTTCTGTACATGTGGCCATTTTATATAAACACATGTTCTTGGCCAAAGATCCTACGTGTATGTTATTCATATCCTCATTGGTTAAGAGGATGAAACTCCCCTCGACATATGCCTATATAATATCTGTATTTCTATGAATAAATTGAAGTATTGAGGATACATTTGACTGTGTGTTTTCTTACTTCCCGGCCGTCTGTCTACACTTTAAGTAACTGAGAATTCTTCAAGGTGGCAAAGAGAATTTACTGAGGGACCAAATTGTTATTCTTTATTAACAGAAACTGTGCTGATTTCAAAACAGTGCTCTAAACTCTTTTTTCTATGTTTTTGTCAAGCTTCTAAGAAGTGACAAAGAAGAGTCCTCTATATTGAATCTGAAAGCAGAATGAATTTGCCTCTTCCAATAATAAGGAACTTCAAAAGACATGGTTTCTTTTATATCTACAGCAAAACTGAAATCTGTGTGGTTTAAAATGTCCCACAGCTAGCTTCACATGTTAACCAATTACTATTAGAGTGGTCTGAATTAAAAAGCATACATTATTGTTATCTCAGCAACTTTCAGTTCCTCTTTGAGCCAGAGGTCAATTAAATGGGAACTTGATGGTCAAAATATGACTGATTTTGAGATCTGGGAAAAACATTGATGGCAAGGGGGGAAATCTAACAGATCATTCATGATAGAGGTTTGAAAGCAGTTTCCAGGGGCCCCCAGTTTTGTATGTTCCTGATTTTGTAAAATTTCATTAAACGTTTGAGTAGATTCTGAGTTTTTCTGTGGTTATTCCTGGCACACTTGTTTTGACAAGATCGCTAAGAAGTTTTGAAGTATATACACTAGTGTGCAGTCAAAAATAGGTGATCAACACATCGCACTAGAAAGTTTCATCTTTGTCCGGTGTCTGCACTATTTCTCTACAGAAGTTGTGAACGTTAAAAATGTCTTTGTACTCTTTTAAACTAGAGTTGCACCTCATATAAGCGTTCACGACCTGGACTCTCTCAGTTTGTTATTGTTGTTCCCTCATTTCTGTTTCTTTTTGGACTGTGAAACAACAGCCCAGATCAATTCATTAAAAGTGGAAGCTGAGCTTGTGTGGTTAGAAAAATTTGGCTGCGTGCATAACAAAATCGATATGCACTGTGGGAATACTCTATATATAGCATACATATAAAAACTGAATTATACTTTGGCCTTGAGGTGCACTTTTACATTTTGAACACGAGATATCACACAATACTATCCAACTGCAGAGCCATAGTGCTGATGAATGGAAAGGAGGACACAATCTTAAGATGCTTTTTTAAAAGTGTGGCACTCATGTGCGAGATGCTGAAAAATCTGAGAGACAAGGAGCAATGGACAAAGACACATGTTCAGATCAAAACCATGTTTTGTGTAAACAGCGCAAAGTAATTATATCTACACTTTATGATTGACCATCACCGCATCCAGACTGTATACATGCTCATACTGCTAATCTTATGCTTTTATCACACCGAGCATCAAAACGGTAATGTAATGTTGCAACTTTTTATCCCACAAAATTACCAGAACTTGTTTACTGGTAGTTCTCAGGTACTGTTCATGATCTCTAAACAGTGATTCATTAAAAATACTCCAGAAAGGGCTGTATGTGTGAAATCCCCTATTAAAAAGGGAAAACTAAACTGTTTCAAAAATTTAATTTCCTCTCTCTCTCTTTCCCGAGGGGCTCGAGGGGTGTGTTTTGCCAGTTAATTCCAGCCCCCTGTGAAACTCGATAAAACTGTTATATCACCCTGGTCAAACAGATATCACTTTCTGCCTGTTACCAAACAAGCTGCTTTTGAGAAGATTTTCTTCTGACCGACCACATTTATCCAAGTAAGTGTATTTCTATTGAATCACACTTGTAATAAGTTTGCATGTGACTATAGAGATTATAGGCAACAAACTTCAGTATTCTGTAAAATAGGTTGTGTTGCTTCTGCTTTTTTCTTTCTTTTTTTTTTCAAATATATTTTAAAATCTATTTCAAAATATACAAAAATGGCCAAGAATATATTTGTTTCAAAATGTAAACAAATTTTCTACCAATATATTTTTTGGCCATTTTATGTAACATTTTGAATGTATAAATATATTTTTATATTTAATAGTTTAAACATATATGTTGCCCTCTATATATTTAATTCCAAGAAAATGCATTCACATATGTCACATATTAAGAAAAACTTGATTTGTTGTGTGCAACACGTGCGAACATATAACACATAACTTCGGCAAGGAACATAATTTAAAGGGATAGTTCACCCAAAAATTGAAAAAATTGAAAAGATGAACGAAAGCCTTACGGGTTTGGAATGATATGAGGGTAAAGTAAATAATGACAATTTTCATTTTTGGGTGAACTATCCCATTAAAATTATCCAACAAATTTAATAAAGCCAAATATAAAAATATATTTAACATTATTAAATCCTTATAAATCTACTTCTGATCTTTTGGAGGCCATCCACATTTGTATTTAGCCTACAAAAGACTGAAAATGATTTGTTTTGCCCCTGAAATACATAAAAAACATACTTTGGTCTATGAAGGTTGAAACTAAATATATGTTCTTTTTAAAAAATAAATAAATAATTTATATATATATATATACACATGTATATACATATATGTTTACAACATATATTTATTTATTTTTTGGCCATATGGGAGATACCAAAGATGATCACATCCAATGTCCATCAATATGCAGACTGATATCTAAAAGTTTTTCATTTTTCTTCTTCTAACTTACATTTGGATATTAAAATCAAATAAAATGGCAACAATAAAACAACTAGCCAGGTTGGCTGATAACCTTAGAAGTTCGTAGATATCGGCATCACTTCATACTGCTGTTAACAGTTTCTCCGACAAATGGATGTGATAAGACCTGTTTTCCTGTTCCTGGTCAGGTGACGTTCAATATACACCCCATTACAGAACTCCACAATGTACACTCTCTCTCGAAAAAAAAATACAAAACCTGTCACTTGGGCAGTACTAATAGGTACTAAAATGTAAAGAAGGGAAATAAGGCACAAAGGTAAACTTTTTGAAAGGCTACTTCCCCAGTCACAGCTTTTGAATAAATACTGTAGTAACAGTATTATAGAAATGGAGAGATTAGGAAGCATTTTGTAAAATAATTTTGTCAACTGTGTGGCCAGTTCTGACATTAATCTCTCATGCACATTTCAGCTCTAATGGCTTCAACAACAACTGAGTCAACAACTCTACAATTAATTGGCGGCAATGAAGGAGATCGATTTTGGTTCACTGGTGAGAGCAACGGTGCCAGTTTGTGTAGGATGTGGGTATGGGTGGGGCCGTCGCAGGTTAAGGCTGTCAGGGCCTGGCTTTCAGATGGGCGCAAAAAAACATTTGGAGAACCAGTCGGAGAGCACAAAGAGTTCAGCTTCAGGCCTGGGGAGAGGATCGCCACGCTGTCCCTGTGGGGCAACGGAAACGGCACGCGTCTTGGAGCCATCAAATTAATAACCGACAAGGAAAGAGAATTTTTTGTGAAAATGACAAGCTGGGGTTTAAAAACAGAATACCCTATGGATGTAGGCTCTGGATTTTGTCTGGGCCTTGTAGGAAATTCCGGACGGGACATTGACTGCATGGGATTTTTGTTTCTCAATAACATTCAATCCGCAGTTCTTTGCGACGTCAGATATCCCACCATTAAACAAGTGACTCCGCAGGTGTCAGTGGAAGAAATCAAATCTGTCATTTACAAGAATAAGACCTCTGTCGGTCAACAGCAAACAGTCGAAATATCAAAGAAAATAATCAAAACAAACTCATGGTCTGTGAGCGAAAACATCACAGCCACATTCAGTGTGGATGTAAAGGCGGGGATTTCAAACATGGCAGAAATTTCCACAGGATTCAGCACTTCTGTCGGAGTAGAAAACACTTGCAGTTGTGTGCACACTAGTGAAAGAACTGAAACTCTGTCTACCAATATAGATGTTCCACCAGGGAAGAAGATTCATGTGAAAATCACCATTGGCAGACGCTCGTTTGACCTGCCGTACACGGGCACAGTGAAGATGACCTGCCGTAACGGCAGCGTGTTTTCTTTTCAAACCACAGGCAAATACAAAGGCATCACTTACACTGATATGAAAGTAGATACTAAAGAATCAAATATTTGATACATATACTGTATATTCTTTGATTTTACTAGCCTATATGTTACTTTGTCTACATTCCAAAATAATTTTCTCATGTGCGGTCAGCAGATTTTCCACGCCTGATTTGTATTCCTCTGTTTAATTTTAAAGGCCTATTTTCTCTAATATTTTAGCAATTGTAAATATATATTTAACATAGTCTTTGTCAATTTTTTTTTACTAATTCGAATACTTCATACTCACTTGTAATGATCCGAAAATGTACCTTCAGCAATGTATTATTTACTTTATTGTGTATTCAAATGTGTCTGTTAATTTTTTTTTTTTAATTTCCCAAAATGTGTGGGATTTAATAAAATGATTTCAAATGAAATTAATTCCTTGTCATGAGCTATTAAAAGCCTGGTTTGCTATCAGTTAAACAGTTTGCTTCAAATAACCTAACGGACAATCATTTAAAGAATTTGACTTTTTCTTTCTATTTGGAGTACACAGAACTACTGAGCAGTACAAGAGTTTAGAAACTATCCAGAAGAAAAATAATATGTAAATATTAAATCCAAGAATTCATTTAAAAAAGGGGGGGACAACTTCAAAATTAGAAATCCCACTATAAATGTTTTAATTTCATTCAAGTCAGCCAAGACATAGTTTAATAAATCTACACAGTGTATATCAAGAGAAACTGTTGCTTAGAGTTGGTCCAAACCAGCATAAGGCAAAAGCACAATATAGAAAATGAAGTAAACACACCGTCCAGGTTATAAAAAAAAGCTTACTAACCAGTTTATGAGAACAATTTAAAATTTCTTTTGGTATTTTAGTGTCTTATCTGCAATTCTTGAAGTGGTTTCATCTCTACTGTAAACCAGATGAGGCTGATGAGGTTCAGTTTTTCTTGTGTTTGGAGGTGCTGCTGTTAAAGAGGTTGAGTCCGGTCCTAACACCGACCCCTGCTGCCGTCACACCCGGCTGCTGGAGCACCTTGTCCAGAGTCGTCTTCTTTATTGCAGCGGGAGAAATCTTCTCCTGGTCAGCTAAGTGCTGAAGCTCCCTAAAATTAAAAAAAACAGTGAACATGAGTGAGCAATGTCCATCTGGAAGACAAAACTGTTTAAAGAGGCCATCAAATTTAAAATGGGAGCTTTGTGGCCAGACGACGTCTGATAGTATGAATAAAATTAATAAGATAAACAAACCCACTTTATAGTACGTGTCTTTAACTGTTCAGTACATTTAAATAATTTGATACAATGTAATTATTGTGTACATACATGTATTTTCATTGTATTTACATTTAAAAATTACCCACATATAATTAAAACTGTAATTACACTGAAGACCACAGTACTGCCCCTTAACCCCAGCGGTTTTCAAACTGGGGTCTGGGGACCTCCAGGGGGCCGCAAGGGGGTGCTGGCGGTCCACAGAAATGTTTAGAGGAAAAACTGTGTAAAAATGTTTTAAATGAATAAATAATATTATTTTATTAAAACAAGTAAAAATGTGATTTAAATAAACAATGTAATAAATAAACACACAGAATAAAATAAATACATATGAAATAGCATATAAAATAGCAGCAAATACAACACGAACACTCAAATGTTTTTTTTAACGCAAGTACATAGTAGTTTAAGACATCTAATATTCAGAATTATTATCAATTTGACCTCACTGAAACTTTTGGATAACAATTTATATATAACTTTATATATCCTGCCCCATCTTCCTGTTTTAATAGAAAATACGTGAACACAGGGAGTAAAACTATGCTTATCAAGTAATTTTCAAGGATTATGACATGATGAATTATGAAGAAAGATAAATGAACACATCTAGCTGAAAATCAATCATCGGCAATTCTTTTGACTTCTTTTTAATAGCACTTATTTTTTATTTTGCTGTACCTTGTTCTGATGCATGACGCCTCCACGGCGTTGATCAGGAGGCTACGGAAGCCGCCACTTTCCATGACATGTAAAGCGTGGATCGTAGCACCTCCAGGCGAAGCCACGTTGTCTTTTAACTGTCCAGGGTGTTGCTCGGACTCCAGGAGCATTTTTGCCGCCCCCTTACAAAAAGCATCACAGTACTGTAAATCTCAGACACAAATATTTCTCAGATTACCAAGATGAGAAATGTTTCAGAGACTGTCAAGAACTAACAAGCAGAGCCTGAGCTCCGAGTCGCACAGCCAGTCTTCTGGGGAGTCCCATCTTCACCCCTCCATCAGCGAGAGCGTCAACAGCTAGGAACGCCTAAGATAAAAAGATATATAAAGATTTCCTAAGTCAGCGGTGGATGTGCAAAGGAAGCCACAAGGAGCTCAACTGTTGGTTTAAACCTCCTTTATAATCCTAGGTTGTCGCTTACATAGGCTGGGCCACTGCCACTAAGGCCAGTGACGGCATCAATCAGGTCCTCCTCTACCTCTGTGCAATAGCCCACACTGGCCATTAGCTGCTCCAGGAGCTTCCCGTCCTCCACCTCTGCATGGGTGCCTGTGGCGTACACCGTGGCCCCTTCACGCACCACCACTGGAGTATTCGTCATACAGCGGATTACTTTAGGAGCCGGGCGGTAGTGCAGCAATTTCTACAAGTACAGGAAGTTATGAAATGATATAGAATTGAATTGATGTGTGATCACAGGTGTGTGTATATTGTGTGGCTCAGAGATGAGTGCAGAATCTGTATTAATACTGGTTTTACTGTTTTCAGTCTTTTGTTTTTAAATCAAGTGTTACATAATGTGAAGCTGTCTTTGCATTAATGCAAGACTTATTAAATGCAAGTGTTCAAAAATGGGCATAACTAGAGGAATTCTCAATATATATTTATATAATTATTGTTGGATTTCCATTTTTTAAAAATCTGATATACTCTATGAATGATTACATTCTATGAATGATCAAACATGAAATAATAAGTGAATGAATGAATGATATACGAATATATGATATATGAATGATGTGTTTTTGAAAGACGTCTCTTATGCTCACCAAGGCTACATTGATTTGATCATAAATACAGTTAAACAGTAATATTGTAAGATATAATTAGCATTTACAATAACAGTTTTCTGTTTAAATTAGGGCTGTTTTCTAAATTAATCGAGTCCAAAATAAAAGTGTTGCATTTACATAATATAGGAGTGTGTACTGTATATATTTTTATGTATATATAAACACACACACATTGTGTTTACATATCATATATTATGTAAACTCAACACTTCTATTTTGAATGTGATTAATCACGAATAATCTATTTGACAGCCCTAATTTAAATATATTTTAAACTGTAATTTATTGATGTGATGCAAAGCTGAATTTTCAGCATCATGACTCCAGTCTTCAGTGTCACATGATCTTTCAGAAATTATTATAATATGCTGATTTGCTGCACAATTATTACCAATTATTATTGGTGCTCAATTATTAATAATGGTGTTTAATATGATCTTATTATTAAATATATGTTTTTAGAAATTGAATTTTTCTTTTATGAATAAATAGTTCAAAAGAACAGCATTTATTTGAAACTATTCTTCTTTTTTTATTTAATGCATCCTTGCTAAATTAAAGTATTAATTTAAAAGAAAAAGAAAATTACTTATTCCAAACTTCTGAATGGTAGTGTATCATGGTTTCCACAGACATATTAAGCAGCACAACTGTTTTTAACATTTATAATATTAAGAAATGTTTCTTGAGCAGCAAATCAGCATATTAGAATGATTTCTGAACACTAAATGCTGGAGTAATGCTGCTGAAAATTAAGCTTTACATCACAGGAACAAATTACTTCTCAAAATATATTAAAATGGAAAATGGTTATTTTAAATTGTAACCGTATTCCACAATATTTTGATCAAATATTTTGCAGCCTTGGTGAGCATAAGAGACTTCTTTCAAAAAAATCTGACCAACTTCAAACTTTTGACCGGAAGTGTAAATACATATGTGCTTACCAAAACTGAAAAAATAATGAGAAAATGTAAACAATAAATACATAAAAAATACGTTAATTTACGTATTTATCATTTATTTTGTTTAGCATATAATTTCATTAATTTATCATTCACATTTCCTCATCTATTTAGTATTTTGTTTTGGTCCTCCATACCCCTAAACTGAATGCTTTGTTTTACCAAACCACCAAAGGCTGGTATCATTATATAATTATGTGTCATGGAATAGGTATATTCTGACCTTCTCTATGGAGCTGATCGTCACTCCTGCTGCACAGGACACAATGAGATGACGGTCTTCGATGTCTGGCCCGATCTCATCCAAAACGAAGGGAATGATATGTGGCTTGACCGCAAGAAAGAGAACATCACTCTTGTTCACAGTCTCTTTATTACTGGTGGTGAAGTATGCTCCCATTTTCTGAAGTACAGAGAAAGTACCTCATTAACGATGTTCAAAAGTGTTGAATATTGCTTTCAAACTATTTTGCTGTCTAATATGACTCAGATGCTGGTCAAACACTCACTCTTAGCCCAATGACAGTTGGCAGGTCTGTGTCTGGAGAGCTCGCAGTTATCCTGTGTGTGGCGATCACACCTGATGGACAGGACAGTGCATAGTAACATTGTGAATAAGATTATAGGTTAGGGTGTATGTTATCTTTAAGGAAAGGTACAAGCATATATAGTATTATATGTCACCATACAGCCAAATTATGTTTTACTATTTACTATGTTTTACTATTATATTAATGTTTCATATTTTAATAATTTTATTTCACGCTTTTTCTTTCGTTAGAATTGTTTAGCATTTTTCTGAGGTTTTCCTTTAAGTGAAACTTTTGCATGCACATGTAATAAATGTAATTTTACTCCTAATTTTACGCCTCGCTTTTTTCATAATATTGCTTTTGAGAACGATTTTTTTCCAATCATTTTTCTTCGGCGTTTTATTGGCATAAACAATGGATAAAGTGTGTTTATTTATATGCATGATGTTTTATTAAATATTTTGGTTAAAAAAAAAACGTTTTGACAAAATGCTCTGACAATTACCCACTACCAAGATGGATAGATGGAGATCACATAAAAACCTTTATTTTGTCTATTTTACTCGATATAATGTGCAAAATTGTACTTATTTAATAAAGTCTGGTTTTACATTTTAAAACTTTGACTAATGTGCATCAGTGCATGTTTGGTGAGTATTTAAAGGGGTCATATGATGTTGCTAAAAAGAACATTATTTTGTGTATTTGGTGTAATGAAATGTGTTTATGCGGTTTAAGGTTCAAAAAACACATTATTTTCCACATACTGTACATTACTGTTTCTCCTCTATGCCCCGCCTTTCTGAAACACGTCGATTTTTAAAAAGCTCATCGGGCTGAAAAAGCGAGGTGTTCTCTGATTGGCCAGCTATCCAGTATGTTGTGATTGGCCGAATACCTCAAGCATGTGACGGAAATGTTACATCCCTTACCATATTGTGATGCCGTCTCCCAGCAGGACGAGACAAAACCATTAAAACCCATTACAAACGAGGCATTTGTTGCATCCAGTGGGGACATAATTACTGATTATAATGACTTATACTGTCTTTTTACGCGTTGCGTTGCGTATCGCGCTGCGTAAACATAAAACAAGTGTCTGCATTTGTGATCGGAGAAACAACAAGCCTACTCAACACTGCTCAAAACTCGCGTTTGAATCATCAGCGGCAAATTATTTCAATATAAAAAAAACGTACTTACAGGCTGTGAGTCAGAAGCGCCAAACTGTCCTTGCAAAATTGGAACTGCCCCACTTTATAGACACAGCCTTTGTGCCACAGACGCATTGTAGGCTACTGGTTCAGGAAATAGTCCTCATCCTCCATAAAATGCGCAGCACACATCTGAATTTTTGGGTTGAACTGTTCTGGAACAGTGTTGTAAAAACAACTTAACCACTGATTTCCAGTCGTGTCCTCTTTTGGAAGGCCAAACAAAGTAGTTTTGCTTTCACAACGAAACACACAGCGACTCCACAACATGGCAGCGGAGGCAACAGCAAGAATAAAAGTTACGCCTTCTTTCTTTGCGTGAACATTTGGGTGGCGTTATGCAAATCTTCCCACATAGTGATGTAGATATGTGGGGGCGTGTTAGAACGAGCCATTTTAGGTAGGTGTGGCTGACTCTTAACTGTTATAAAGAATATCTCTTTGGATTTGAGACTTTAGTCTTTGCAACTTTACAGATCTTCTTTACGCACCAAGAGCTTGTAACCAGAGCATGTGAGCGAAGCGGAGCGGTGTGACGTTTTCCGCTCTATGGACGTGCGCTCCGCTCAGTCGCTCTAACCGCACAAGCAATCGCTCCGTTAATATTCCGCTCACGCTCACCGTGAACCAATTCCCGCTCAGATCCCACTCCGGCATAACATTTCTCTAGTAGGCCTAATTGTTTACTGTTTGTAACGAAATTCTTGGATTATTGTCTAAAATTAAGCATGCTGATAAATAGCAATTATCACGTTTCAGAGCGAAATTCTTACATTCTTCTTAATTTTATTAATTGTAATGTATTAATTACAATTTATTAAATATATGAATCTAACCTTGGCAAACCTACCTAAAATGCAAAAACTGAAAATTGTATTTGATTTTCGTTAACTTTATTTCCGTGAAAATAGCTGCAGTTGTTGTGCAATAGAACATTCAAAACAGGCTCATTAAAACACAAACGCACACACACACGAGATGAAATGTGTGTAGATCTTTACAAAATACACCTGGATTATAAAGCCTGTGAAAAGCACACGCAAGATAAAATGCACTTAAAGAACGCTTGGTTTATGAACTGACGTCAATGAAAGAAACACACTTTCTAGTGTCAAGTTAAAATAAACCATAACTGCGGGGAACTGTGGTCTATTAAAACGTCTCTTGATGTTTACTGGATTTTAGAATTTACTTTAAGAAACCTTAGCTTGGACAAAGTGTCAGGCTTCAGCATTCGCTGTGCCCGAAAACACTCGCTCAGCGCTGGAAGAAAGAAAGTAGGGTGAGTTGGATTGTTCTCTCGTTGTAGTGTTTTGGCTCCTCTAGTGGTTGTTGTGTGTAATGCGCTGCTGCTGCTGCTGCTGCTGCTTTACCTGCTGCTGCGAAGCCCTTCACCAGCGCGTGAGCCAACTGACCTGCTCCGATGAATCCAACGCTCATTTTGACCTGTCAGTAACAATCACACCGATCAGCGTTCACCAGCAGACTAAACACACAAGTTAACAATCAGTTAAAGGCAATTCACTGATAAGATGAGGTAATATCAAGACGGAGTCTGCTTGCTGTTTATTTCCTGATTGGATTAAAAAGCAGTAAAGCAGCAGAGACAATGAGATAAATGCCAAAACTAAATGTTTAAAAGTTACCTAACAAACGTACCTTAAATATTGTCGTTCGAAGAGCTGTTGTACTTATATTTCCTCTATTTCACGTTTGTTTGTTGTGCGTGGACGTTTAGTTATACTGCCACTACTGAAGTGGAGTAAAAGGCTTTGACCAATCACGGTAGAGCACTGCTTGAGTCTCAGCCAATCGCTGTACTTCATGGATGCACCATGCGTTTTGATTGGCCAGCTAAGCTGTCAGAGTTGCGTGAGCACGTGGGCCTGTGTAGACAGAAAGACAGCGACACTGTATCCGCTTGTCTGATACATTTACCAGATTCCTTATATTTGATGTTTACTTTTTATTGATGTGTATTTATTCCTCAGTACTATTTTCTTGCTCTCTGTTCCACCTATATTTAACTAGTTAAACTTTTTTTTTTTTTAATTTACCATAGATCTGTTGTTTTCAGTTGAAACCAAAGTCTCTTTTAGGTATTCTATAGTCTTTGGTTGAAACTAAACATAATTTATTACCACAATGATATTACAGACTATTACTAGCCCAAATAAAATGTTGTCAGATGAACTAACTTCTATAAATGTTCATAATAGAGTTGGTTATAAACACCTATCCACACACCATGCGTTTTGATTGGCCAGCTAAGCTGTCAGAGTTGCGTGAGCACGTGGGCCTGTGTCGACAGAAAGACAGCGACACTGTATCCGCTTGTCTGACACATTTACCAGATTCCTTATATTTGATATGTTTACTTTTTATTGATGTGTATTTATTCCTCAGTACTATTTTCTTGCTCTCTGTTCCACCTATATTTAACTAGTTAAACTTTTTTTTTATTTAATTTACCATAGATCTGTTGTTTTCAGTTGAAACCAAAGTCTCTTTTAGGTATTCTATAGTCTTTGGTTGAAACTAAACATAATTTATTACCACAATGATATTACAGACTATTACTAGCCCAAATAAAATGTTGTCAGATGAACTAACTTCTATAAATGTTCATAATAGAGTTGGTTATAAACACCTATCCACACACCTATACTACCAAAAAAAAAAATAATAATAATAATAATAAATAAATAGAAAGCCATTTTTTAAAATAAATATATTTAAAAATATATATTTTTGCTCAAATATGTTTCAAAATATATTTACGTAAATACATTTTACTACCAATTTATTTTTGGCCATATTTTTGAAAATATATTTTAAATGTATAAATGTATAAAAATCTACTTTGACCTCTATATATTTCAGTCCAAGAAAATGCATACTTGCAAACTTGATTTGCTGTGTGTAACACGTTTGAACACATAACTCATTTGCATAAACTTCAACAAGGAACATCATTTAAAATGCTCGAAAAAAACTGCAATTATTGCAATATATTAAACATTATTAAATCTACCTTTGATCATCCACATTTGTGTTTAGCCTAAATGTAGGTTGCTGAAATGTATTTTTTTCCATCCCCCTGAAATACATTTAGAAATATATTTTGCTATATGATGGATGAAACTAAATATATTTTCTATTTCAAAATGATATATCATTGAGCTTCACTGTTTGCAACATAGCATACATTTCAATATATTTTGAAATATATATTTTGGCCACTTTTTTTGCCATGTGGGCATATTCATACAGAAAAGTGTCTTAATTTGTGTACCTGGTCATTTTTGTTTGCTAGGTTTTTAAAGGGTTGAGAAAGAGAAAGAAACTGATCTGGGCACAAAAGAATCCAGTTTAATTACCAACATATTTTGATTTATTTAAATGTATTGAAAATAAGTAACAATATATTGTCACATGCTATTAAAAAAAAACTATTATTGGAGTCTGAGTAGATTGTCCAGATATGCAGAGATTGCTTTCTAAAATAAAATAGTATTTATGGACAATACATAAACAAGTGATAGGCTATATTCTCTTCTCCTAGTCAGAGGTCACAGATCTCTCATGTTTGGATAAGCAGCTGACAAAGTCAGACTGTGTTAGAAATTATAATTTCCAAATGTAAGCATTACTGTATTAGTAATCACATAATAATAATAATAATAATGATGATGTTGTGACATATAACCTATAACATTATATGCATACTTCAATTATAAAAATTACACTTTAAGTTGTACTCATAGTAAGCCATATAACAGCTGTTCTAATTCACAACTTAAAAAACAAAAGCATTCTTAAAGGGATAGTTCACCAAAAAAAAAATGAAATTTCTGTCATCTTTTACTCACCCTCACATCATCCCCAAACTCTATGAATTTCTGTAGAACATAATATACATTTTTTTGTCCAATACAATCACCAAAACTGACAGCATTTTCAGAATATCTTCCTTTGTGTTCTACAGAAGAAATAAAGTCAGTTTAAAATGACATAAAAGTGAGTAAACAATGGCAGAATTGACATTTTTGGGTGAACTATCCCTTTAAGACTTACAGTGTCAATGAATTGCGGAGAGGTATTGTCACAGAAGTCAATTGTACATTGGAATAGAGTCTAAAATTGCTTTGATTTCATTCTACCAAGCAAAGTAACAACTTTATTTAGTAAGACAAAGAAAAAATCAATTGGAGTTAGAACTGCAGTTGGAAAGTCTAAACAATTTCATTCTAATCAACAAAATTACAAAAATCCTGAATATTTTTAAAGTACTACAAATACACACAGCTGTATTTTATTGGCATGGCTGTATGTTACAAAATTTTCATGCCTCATTTCCAGTATTCATATGTCCACCGTTCTGGAGATGAGCTGGTCTTATGCCGCTGAATGCGAGACAAATCTTATTCTTTGAGAGTAAACCAGATCGGTGAAGTACAGCACCAGGTTGGCACAAGTGAACACGGCAATCACCAGCTTGCTGTCCCATGGGCACTTTCCTCTCGGACAGTTTTCTGGTCGCCCCGGGGTGCCATACTTCTTATCAAAACTAAAAACCGGCCAGACCACAGCAGCACTCAGATACAGCAGCATAGCCAGGAAGGTGTAGATGACCACAAAGCGGTCGAAAGGGAAGCGCAGCGAAGACGTTCTCCCCGAGACGGTCAGAGTCACCACCACGACGGTTACAGCGAAGCACAGGCTGTAGACCACCACGCAGTACTGAGTAGGGATGTGGCGGTTGTATTCACTGTCATTGGCCAGAGCGCCGAAGATGATGCAGGCTATGAAGGCTTGGACCACCTTGAGCAGCCCAGACACAGTGGCCATGTAGCCAACCACGTGGCCCGGCTTGGCCCGTGTGATGAACACCTCGGCTCCATAAGCGAAGCAGCAGACGCTGGAGCAGACGGTGACGGCGATGCGATAGTTGCGCACCTCGCAGCCCTCGGCTGGGCAATCGGATCTGAGGAAGTAGACGGGGTAGACTATCGAGGCCGTGACGTACATGAGAGTGGCCAACATGGCGAAGGCCACAGTGAAGTTGTCCCAGGAGATGGGCATACACCCGTGTAGCCTCGTCACGTCCAGAGTGAAGACCACTAGTGTGACGGCAAAGCAGAAGCACCAGACGAACATGCAGTAGGTCCCGTAGGTGGCGCTGAAACCTGCACTGTGGGCCACCAAGGCCATGGTGGTGCAACCCAGAAGAAGCTGGCACATCCGGGCAGCGCCGACTCCAGACAGTACTGCTGCCTTGTTTAGATAATGGCCTCCTTGGGGGTCCATGGGAAGCTTTGGGTGGATCTCGATGAATCAGATGAGTGTTGCTGCACCTCCACGGCCCAATCCACAAACCTCGCCCTTTGCCTGCCTCTTTATTTAGGCAGCCTTAATGACAAATCTCCTTTACTGCTTCCCAGCTCTGCTTTATAATTACTGGAGAGTGTGTAGGATCGGATTACAGTAACAACTCTGGATGTTCTCTGTCTGTGAGTGAAGAGGAACTTGAAGACAAAAGACTATAAACTATAGCAAAAGCAATAGAATGACCATAAGATAATTGACTTTTAAATTCAAATCATTGCTGTTATTTACGTAAAGTTCCAAATTCCAGTCGATGGCCCTCTAGGACACCTTACAGCTTGAGTCTTTGCATAGTCACCTTGTCCTCGCAGGTCTTGTTCTGTGGTATTTGTCAGTCGATCGTGACCACTGAAAGTTCCACATAAGTCGAAAGTCTCCTTCAAGATGCTGCTTTAGCTAAAGTGTCTCTTCATAACAAGATTAGCAAGATCCAGTAAATATCCCACATGCGATGGAATCAGGTTCCCAATTTCTTTAAACTTCTTTTAACACTGATTACCTTAGATCTCTTACTCTCTCTAGCACGGTTTCCACTCTCACACACACTGGCGTGTACTGGGCTTTGAGTTGAAGTGTACTAGGGAAAGCGGATTTAATGAGTGCGTTCTGCCGAGCTCAGGGCCACGGGCTCCACCAGCTCTATAAATAGAGCCCTATATTCCACTGTGGAATGGGGTGGGAATCCAAATGTCCGCGTCAAGCAACAGTGCAGGGAGTCATGTTTCATATGGTTGCAAACTGTGTGTGTATGTGTGTGAGCTATTTAGGGACAGTTACAAGGTGTAGGCCCTGGCACATCTGTCTGGCTCAAAGAAAAAGTGCAATGTAATGGCCCCAGATTAAGAGAAGATGATAAATGGCTTGTCAGTTTGTAATTAATTTTTTTTCTTTTTTTCCTTAGTGATAATTTAGATTTTTTTTTTTTACATTACCTAATGTTTCTGAATGTCTTTATTTTTAAATTAAGAAGTAGTTTTTCATACGTTGTTAAAGGAGTCATCGGATGCAAAATTCACTTTTACATAAATGTGTGTTGGCTGTGTGTGTGTACACATCCACCCTATAATGATAAAAATCCACCCAGTGTTTTTTTTATAATTCACATAAATCTTAACCCCTTTCTCAAATCAAGCCGTTCTCAGATGCTTGGCTGTGTGACGTTACACAGGGCAAGGCCGCTCCCACGATTGCTGACTGACACTGGCATTTTACCTTAGACCCGCCCTGAGTGAGCTGTCAACAATCCTCCATTGTTTTACACTACCATTGAGAAATTTTAACCAATGTATGTTATAGACTTTTCATTAAAGGGGTCATATGACATTGTTTAAAAATAACATTATTTGGTGTATTTGGTGTAATGAAATGTGTTTATGTGGTTTAAGGTTAAAAAAACATTATTTTCCACATACTGTACATTGATGTTTCTCCTCTATGCCCCGCCTTTCTGAAACGCGTCGATTTTTTACAAAGCTCATCGTTCTGAAAAGTGAGGTGTGCTCTGATTGGCCAGCTATCCAGTGCTTGGCCGAATACCTCAAGCATGTGACGGAATTGTTACACCCCTTACCATATTGTGATGCCTAGTTCACTGACAAGCTACACAAAATCGCGTTTATAATCGCAAGGCGATTCATTGCCGATTTTGAACGCGATTTTGTGTAGCTTGTCAGTGAACTACGGCTCTGTGTAGTACATGCCGCTCCATCTGAACGCACGTGCTGGAGATTTACTACTAATCACAGGAGCGGCTTTTCTGACGAGATGCGCATGAAAATCGCATTCGACTGCCAGAATTTTAAAAGACGATATCTCCGTTTGCATTGAACTTTCAGCTTTTCAGCTTTGCTTTGAAAAAGTGAAATCGCAATCAACCACCCCTTTAAAAGTAATGCATTACAATATTGTGTTACTCCCTTAAAAAGTAACTAATTACATTACTTAGTTACTTCGTTAATGTATTACGTTACTTTTGCGTTACTTTTTTAATCTGAGCTGGGCTTGCTTGTTTTTAAAATAAAAAGTTCTATTTTTGGCAAATGTAAAAGTCCTTTCACACTAAAAGTGAAATGAATAAGCCTCAGGCTAAAAGAAATGTAAATTCACATCTGTACAATAGAGAGCGCAGCTCAAAACAAAGCTTTCAGCTGTGCTCACATTGCATTAAGAATAGGACAAAGGAGAAGATCGTTCAACACTCTTCAGCAATAAAAAAAGAAATACAAATGTTATGTTTATCTAAAGTCATTTTTGCTTATTATGGTTGAATTGGGTCATTGAAGGTCAGCAACAAAGGCAATTCGATAGTAAAATGGGATTAAATCCATAAAGGATATTTGTGTTATTTAGCATATTTAATTATTGCATGTTTGTGTCATATTCTAAGTTTGCATTTAACTGTTTGTAGTAATTTTGAGGAATACTGAATCTGTTTTTGTGCAGGTGAGATGAGTTAATGCATGTTCACATTTAGTCTAGAACTAAGCACACACAATTCCTCTGCACTTACTCCCAATTTCTCTCAACATGGAGACAGTCAGTAAATGGGAAAACAAAGTAACTGGCATTACGTATTTGAAAAAGTAACTCAAATATTTTTTTTTTCCTGAAATTAAAAAGTAATGTATTACTTCACTAGTTACTTGCAAAAAGTAATCTGATTACATACTGTAACTTGCATTACTTGTAATGCATTATCCCAATACTAGTCTTGAATCCACATCTCACCCTCCAATCAATTCCTGACAGAAATAGTCCTGTAATGTTGTGAATATAAAATATGATTGATGATTGATGTTAAAGTATCATGATTCCTAATTCAGTAACTCCATGAGGTCGGCAGGGAGGCTTTGGGCTTTAAATGTGTCTAAAATGAAAAGGCGATACTGAACGTTTCTTTGAAATAACTGTAATGTGTTCTTTCATGGAAACATACATGCATTCAACACACGAAAAAACATCATTATTTACAATTTACAAAGAATCACTTCTCTGTGAAAATAGCATTATAAATACGATTTACATAACAAAATAAATATGCAATTTACCAATGTAGATTGAGTTTCAGATATATCAAATATGTTACAGAACAAAATAGCAATTAGTAATACCTTCACATCTCTGTTGTTTTCGTTTCTTTTGGTTGATTTATTTGTTTTTATTATTTTTCATGAGACCGCTACAAAAAAAGTTATATTAAAAAAGTACTTTTCTATTAAATATTTTAACAGTCTAGAGTGTCTTCATTTGACAAAAGTACTCACAAAGGAGTCAGCTGTTAAGAAAACCTATACATAGATAATGAGCACAATACCCTCTCCCAATCGAGTGAGGATTTGCATTGATAAAACTGTGATCAATCGCCTTACTGTCCAGTCAGTACAATGGTGGTTTATTACACAAAGGGGAATAGCACTCAAACAGTGTAATTTTGCTTATTTTACCATTAAGATACTAAGAAAAATATGTCCCAAGAGTTTCTACATACACAGTGAAATGAGTGAAATCCCCATTTTAATACAATGTGAATGAGTTCAACTGAAAGTACACCAAAAAGGCATAGGGACCGACCTGAGTAGCAGGGTCACATTCAGGATAACGTGTGCCTGGAATGTGACTATGAAAAGGAGGATCTGTTTTCTGGAATTAGCATTTCATCCAGGATTTGTGAGCACCTATACATTTGGTACCATAGAGAAATAGTTCACCTAAAAATTCTGACATCATTTACTCACCCTCATGTAGTTTAAGAAATTTCAACAACGTCCAATCTTGTGTTTTTGTATACAAGCACAAGTGGATTTATACTGCTTCAGAATTCTTCCAAAAGTAGTCCATGTCATTACTTCCGTGGTATGGATTTTTCATCCACACCATGATACATATTCAGATTTTAGTGCTAGGGCTCACAACTGTCATTCACACTTGAGTTCAGGTAAAAGTCACTGATGGTTGTTTTGTGTCCACTTGATCGCAAATGAGATGTGAGAGCTATGGCATGAATGGCTTCAGAAGACTTGAAATGTATTTCTGTCATGACTACTCTCGGAGGGATTGGCATAGTAATGTACATGACAACGTTAATGTGTTTGGTCTTGGAGGAATAGTTCTGCTAAGCTGCTGCTGCTGCATCAGAGCAAGTACAGAGACTTGCTACTGCCAATCATCCACAACATGCTGCTGTGAGCATGTAAGAAATACTGCTGCTGCACATATAACATACATGGAATAACCCCCATATAACATACATGAATCACCTCGTAGCAGATCTATACAGGTGGAGCTGGGGAAGGTGGAGGGTTTCTGAAGCACGTTGCAAACTGCTAAAGCAAGCACTAGTCATATATTTGAATGTTGAGCAGCGAGCTCATTGGCTGCTGACACAGGAGAGAACCAATCAGCTGTGCCATGTGATAATGATGTCTTTTAGGTCAGGTTGAGTTAGACCTATCGGACTGCGCCATCTAGAGTTTCATGCCAGAACTCTGTATTGTATTGATCATATGGACTAATATGATACTTTCATGGCGCCATTATGTCCTCATGGTTTTTGGCAGAATAAATGACCATAAACTTTGATGGTATCAAAACCAGAAGCTTGGACATTTTTGAAAAGCTCTCCAGTTGTGTTTTACTGAAGAAATAAATAATGTTTGAAATGGCATGGGAGATAGTAAATGGTAACAGAATTTATTATAAGGCTATTACTATTCCTTAAAACACTATTATTATGACATATTTTATCACAACCCCAAGAATGGTGTTGGGGTTAGAGCAGGTGATCCAGTGTCTGTCTGTTCTGAAATTCCTGTTTTTAAGATTCTTGAGTAGATCTACATATTTTACATGTACTTCATAAACTCTATAATATGTGATACAGATTATAAACTCTATAATCGATAATCTCTGTTCTCTCGCTCTCTGTATTTTCTTCCACTGAATGGACATATACAACTCTAATAAACTGTGGCTAAATATATTGGTAAAAAATGAAAATAAGATAATAAAAAACACAAAGCAAACAACAATGCTGAAGATCCGTAAAACTGGATTACATTCGTGATACTTTTATGACCAAAAGATAAATTAATAGCAAAGATGCAGGTGTACCTTGTCCTGGTTACATGGT
Organism: Sinocyclocheilus grahami; assembly: GCF_001515645.1. Classification (NCBI taxonomy): domain Eukaryota; kingdom Metazoa; phylum Chordata; class Actinopteri; order Cypriniformes; family Cyprinidae; genus Sinocyclocheilus; species Sinocyclocheilus grahami. The sequence goes on from NW_015506757.1 coordinate 122,487, forward strand.
TCTTCAGTACTTTCACTTGTACTGTGTTGTATTGGGAACCTTTAAACAGTCAGCAGCCCATGGTTTAACTGAGGTGGATCTGACAAGGGCTCCATTCCAAATCTCTGTTTTGGGCGTCTCCACCATCTCCAAGCTGCTCAGTGATAATAGTATAGACTGGAGCAAAATGGACACCAACTGAAACCAAATGAGGGGATCTGGAGATGGAAGCCCCAAGAGAGTTGGCACAGAGCCCTGACTAAAGGCAGGCTCAGCCTGAGGTCAAAGCCGAGGTGGGTAAAGTGGGTATGGGGTTGGAGGTATCAAACGGACTGATGGGAAGCACGGTCCCAACCGGGAGCGAGTTCTTCCACGATATTTAGCTGCCGCTGCTGAGCATGCCCAGTAGCTTGCTTGGGTCCATGCCTTGCTGATGGGCCATCTTCTGCACGTCAAAGCCCATGTGCATGAGGAACTGGATAACGTTCATCTCCTGTCCCGTTGACTGATCTCGGATCGTTGGGCACGTCGGGTTGCAGTGAGGCCACGGACAGCTGTCGATCAAGTGCACGGGACAGCCTTTGGGAGGGGATTTATTATTTCGGCTGTTTTCTTGTAGACTGCGGTCCCAGCAGTGGAGCGCTCTGGGTAGAGACGTGCCTTTGACGTGAACGTCAGTCCAGTAACTATAACAAACACAAGAGGGAAGAGCTAGTCAATGAGCATCCCATTCATGTCATTAATGGAAATCAACAAAGCCATCATTTAAGTTAATGGGGAAATAACTATTTGAACTTCATTTAAATAACTAGAAAAGTGGTAAAATACAGTATAAATATACTCCTGAACTAGTCGAGATATACAAAATTCAAAGAGATCACTTACTTTCTTGTTATGAATTCATGCGAAAGGCAAGCTGGAGCAAACATGGCGCTGAAGGTAAGAAGTAGAGCATTAGAAACAGCAAAAAAATGTATTCACGTCAAACAAAAACGAATGCTTTGTTCACAATGAGAGTCTCTGAAGGGCACGTCAAACTTACGGGACATCCTTCAGAGTGTTCCTCAGCTCAGTCCCCAGATTCTGAATATAACGCCATTGGCCCTCTTGAACGGGCTGTCCCGTCAGATGAATGTTGTCTACTGTTAGCTGGGCTTCATCGAACAGCCACTGCACTATGAACACAGGGCCTGTGACAAAGAAACATCACACCGAGTTAACAAAAAATAAACAAACTCAACAGTGTCTGTAAGGAACTAGTTAAAATGTGGCTGGCTGTGGCTGGTGCCTTGTATGTCCTATACTCACGTTTAATGGTAGGATAAACTTTATATCCAAAGAAGCAGTTCCATTCTTTTCCTTCATAAGCCTGTCGGCATCGCTCAGGTACCACACCGCCCCAGTATCTGTCAAAAAAGAAAAGATAGATACATTCCTAAATGACTAATTCAGTCAAGTTCACATGTATATGAAGAAAAAGGTAATCATGGAATGCTATTTGTGTTTGAAAGACTGTTCACACCAAGTTGAATATTCAATGTCAATTTGCAAAAACATTTGCATGTCGCCAATGTGATGGTTTTCTAATCTATTTTCCATGGCACTGTGAAAAAAGCTGACCGACCAAAAAGATTTGCACTTAGGGTCACATGCCCTGAGCCGCTGCTGTTACATAAAGCTACAACGTGGTGGCGCTTATAAACAGAGTATTTTGCTAAGCGACAGTGAATAGCAAAGGAAGAATCCAGACCCAGCTCTCTTGTCTCTGTGCTCTTGTATTTGTTGCTGTCTGATAAACAGAATAACAGATTAAAAAAAAAGTCTGAATGGCTGTTTAAAAACCTACTGCCTGACTTTCTTCTCCATAACAAGCTGGTGTCAGAAATGAAAAGTTATGCAGCACTGCCCTTTTGTTATATAGTCACTTTTAGTTATACTGTAGTGGAGCGAAGATATGTCTTTGAGAACATGTGCAAATCAGATTTCTACAAGAACTGCATGACCCACCTCTCTGAAATTCTCATTTCTTATTCGAACTTTTCATCATACTGAGCATCACTTCCACATTTTTTCCCCCTCCAAATCCTTGCAACACACCATCACCATTAAAAGCAATGTTCTCTGACAGCATAAACTAATGTGACCATCCTTAAATGGATAGTGAAAATTCACCCAAAAATGAAAATTCTGTCATCATTCACTCAACCTCAAATTGTTCCAAACCTGCATGAGTTTCTTTTTTCTATTTTGAAGAATGTGGGTATGGAAAAAAGTCAATGGGGACCAAAATACATTTTTTTATACGGTAATAAAAATGTAATATTCTTACTTGATTCCTCTCTTGATGACCTCTGTGGGGGCACAGTTGATGGTGTCCACACAGTCAGTGCAGCGGTATTGTTTGTTGTCCAAGAACCAGCCAGAGTCGGACAGACCCCTGACCTGGATGTTTGTGTGACCCAACTCCTCCAGGAGCTCAGATACTGGGTCCACGTTCAGCAACACCCCAGTGCCACCCGCACTGTGGACAAGACACATAAATTTAGTCAACATCAGTCATGCATATCAAACTCATAAACCATGGTCTGCAATGTGGACTCACCTGCTTCCAGATAACAGCAGTATCTTAGCATTGTCCAGACCCTTTGTTAGCAGGTCCTTTACAACTTCCTTTATGATCAGTGAACCCATGAACGCATAGTCATCTGTACATAAAAAAACAACAATTTAATGACAGCTAGTGCTAACTAACTTATACGTGTTGGTGATGGAATCAAGTGGTAATATATTGATACTTTGATATAATAATCAAATGTTTTGGGTCATTACGATTAAAAAAAATATATATAACTTTTATTCAGCAATGATGCATTAATTTGGTCAAAAGTGACAATAAAGACATTTGTTATGTTACAACTGATTTCTGTTTCAAAAAATGCAGAGCATTTGATATGAAAAATATGAAGCAGCACAACAGTTTTCAACACTGAAATTAAAGGGGTCATATGATGTTGCTAAAAAGAACATTATTTTGTGTATTTGGTGTAATGAAATGTGTTTATATGGTTTAAGGTATAAAAAAAACACATTATTTTCCACATACTGTACATTACTGTTTCTCCTCTATGCCCCGTCTTGTCCAGCTATCCAGTGCGTTATGATTGGCCAAATACCTCAAGCGTGTGACGGAAATGTTACGCCCCTTACCATACTGTGATGCCGTCTCCCGGCACGACCAGACAAAACCAATAAAACCCATTACAAACGAGGCATTTGTTGCATCCAGTGGGGACATAGTTACGGATTATAATGACTTATACTGTCCTTTTACGCGCTGCGTTGCATTGCGTAAACATGAAACCATGTCTGCATTTGTGATCGGAGAAATGACAAACAACAAGTGCTACTCCACACTGCCCAAAACTCGCGTTTGAATCATCAGTGGCAAATCCTTTAAATGAAAACGTACTTACAGACTGTGAGTCAGAACAGCCGGCATTGTAGTCTACTCTCCCAGGAGCCATTTTAGGTAGGCGTGGTTAACTCGTAACTTTTATAAAGAATATCTCTTTGGATTTGAGACTTTAGTCTTTGCAACTTTACAGATCTTCTTTATGCACCAAGAGCTTGTAACACTCCAAAGAGAAATGAAAAATTGAAATCGCATCATATTACCTCTTTACGAAATGTTTTTTTGAGCAGCAAATCAGCATACTAGAATGATTTCTAAAGGATCATGTAACACTGAAGACGGGAGTAATGATGCTGAAAATTCAGCTTTGCTACCACCTTAATAAATGTTTTATATATATCTTTTTTTTTTAAATAATTAATTTTTATTTAAAAATATTTCACAATATTGCTGTTATTTACTGATTTACTGACTGTTCAAATAAATGTGTCACGAATCCGGTCTATGAACTTCAATTCACTCACCACCAGAGGTCACCCTTCCATTACATTGACTCTTGCACTGCACACACTGTTGCATGTCATCCTGGACTACATATCCCATCATCCATTGCACTGATATAACACTCACTCTGATCCCTTTCAAACTGCCAAGTATTGTTTAGCGCTGATCGCTCATCGTGTGATAGCTACTTTACGGAGCCTTTTCCCCTGTGTTAGTTTCTAGTTCCAGTCTTAGTCTAGTCTCGCCGTGTTTTCTGATTTCCTGGTACCTGATTTTTGCCTGTTTATCTTAAGTTAACCCTTTGCCTGCTGTTTCGGACTGTGTTTGCACCTCGCTTGGACTCTAGCTCGTGTTATTGGACTACCCCTCATGTCAAGCCCTCTGGATATTGTTAGCCGCTTATCGACCACGCCTGTTTTGGATTACTCTTCTGTCTTGCCCTCAATATACCTGTTTGCCATTGTCTGACCCATGCCTGTTTTATGACCACGTCTCTGTCTCCTATTAAAGCTTTGCAAATGGATCCGCAAGTCTCATGTCTCGTTCGCCTCGTAACAAAATGCAGCCTTGGTGAGCAAAAGAAACATCTATCAAAAAATTCTGAGACCACTAGTTAAAAATCTTATTAAATTATATTTATAATTAAATTATAAAAGTGAAAATATCTTATTTAGTATTCCTGAATGAATGAATGATGTATTTATATAGCGCTTTATTGTGTATTGTTGTACACCCAATGCGCTTTACAAGCATGTGGGATTGTAAATATGACATTCCTGTCATATTTAGTACATTTTTCATTACAACTTAAATTATTATGAATAAATCGTATGAATTTCATGAATTTACACTTGAGCTAGCATTAAATCCACACGCTTGGGCAAAATTGGATTGTCCATGTTATTCGGCATAATTGAGAATGATCTGAATGGAAATTATGGACAAAACAAAATCTTTTGTACAAAGCAGTTACCTATAAATGTTAACAAAAAGTTAATATTTCTTATTTTGTCTGTAAACTTTTGTTTATTTATTAATTTTTTCAAAATCATAAAATATTCTTATTTTTCTCTCAGGTTAAAGTGAAATTTCATCCGTGCATTGTAAGCTGTGTATACCATATTAGTGAATGTATCATCTGTTATGTAAGTTGTCTTACTTTGATCAGTTTTTGGTGTGGCTCCACTCCATACATCACTTGAGCAATATGGGATGAACCTAAAAAGTGATAAAAAAAAATTTAGGTCCAAAATCTTTATGAAAATCACCTAAATAGGAAGAAGTAACAGAATATTTACTTCTCTTTAACACAAACATAGTGGGATACTCACACCATGTTGGCATTCCACCAGTGTGGGTTTTCCTCTGGAAGTGAAGACAGTATTCCTGTGCCTAAAGTTAAAATAAAGACATACATTATGAAATTATACAAAATAACAGAAATTAGAATAGTCTCATTTTGAAATCTAGTTTATGTGTGTTTATTGCGCCAAGAATTTTGATCTGGGTGTGAATAAGCCTTTATAGTAATATTATTAGAAATGGAGTTTCAGTTGAAAGACTGTTGGCATTTCTAACCTGTCTTAGTTTGTGGCCATTTGGAGGAGCTCATGAGCCTCCTCATGGTCTCGTATCTGCTGTCACAGTTCTCTTTGTTGAAGCAGTACCAGCCACCTGCAGAGATAGAGAGACAAGTGTCTTACATGATCTTCCTGGCAGATACACACAATGCTGTGAAAATATAGTCTGAATTCTACCGAAGTTATTCTGATGATTGAACGCTTCACACTTACCCTCCAGAAATATTAACCACCTTCTGCTTCCTTTGGACTCCTTCAGGTAGTACCTGCAATAAAGCAGATACTTGCATTAAACCTATACTTACAACTTATATATGCAAAGCACTGCCTTTTTATAAATTCAGTAAAGTATTCAATATAGTTCCTATTGTTATTTTTATCAAGTAATCTGTTAACAAAATACACTTTTTTATTATTCTAATCCTAAACAGACAATGAGTGAATGTGCGGCACATTCAGGTCATAAAAGTATGTGTGTGTGTGCGCATGTACATAAGCTGTACACGCAGATGATATAATATTATTGAAATAAAGGCCCACTTAAGTGTACTTATGACTATTTGTAAGCACACTTTTAAAAAGTGAACTTTGTAATAATGTCAATTTTAGCTTTAAAGTACATTTTAAATCATGTTTTAATAATCTTTCATCATGTTTTAAAGAAATACACTTATTTTGATGTGTTGACTAACATCCTAAAGCACATATGATTGTTTTTAACCATAGTGTTATTCAATATTACATATAAAGTTAGTATATTTTAAATATACTAAATTGCATCTCCATCATTACAACATTGTTACAACATATATATTTAAATACGTGACATACAAATTTCAATAGAAATTACATTAAAGTATATTTTAGTATACCATACATTTTTGTCAATACATTCAACACTAAACTTTAACCACATTTCAACGCAAGTCATTTTGAAAATACACATAAAAACGTACTTAAGTCTTATAAGTGAGTCAAAAAGCACTCTAAAGTTCAGCTGATGCATTTATTATAAATTATACTAGAATACATTTTCATTCAGTTCACACGTGATTTTCTATGCAATGTTCACAGTATCCAGAAGAGGGCATTCAGCTATTGTGTAAACTCAGTCTATCTCAAACTTCAGTCATTTTTGCTTGTGTGAGAAAGTTACAGTTGTGGTTCAGTTTGTTACTTTGAGGGGCATCAGTCTGCCATAATTAAAGACAGCTTAAATATGCATCCAGTTTATGCCACTGGTGACCACATTTTTGGCATATGGTGTACATTTCTCACTGTTACCCACCTCACCACTACTTACACGCTAACGATGTATGCTTCGTTACATTACAACTTATAAAGCTTGGGCTACAAGTCTGCCAGCCCTCAGAAACTTAACCTGAACAAGTTTTAAATGCAGAAAGATTAGGACAAGCCTAAATAGTTTTCTGTAGTATAGAGGAATGGTTTTGAGTTCCAGAGAACTTGGGGAATCCATGAGTGGAGTCCATCCATGTGTAACAGCATATCACACGACCCACAGCAGACCTTCTCTACAAGCACTGACTGCAGATCTGAGAAAGAACGCAGGCTGCTGCCAAAAAAATATTGCAGCTTCGGTGCATTGAAGAGCGTCTACGGTGAGCATGTTCCCAGAGTCAGAGTTTATGCCAGCTCTGATTCCCTGGTAGCAAAGCATAAAAGAACTCTAGACTGCTCAAGCATATTAATTATGATTCGTAATTGGGAACATCAGGAATTTGCAAGTCAGAATCTCAGAAACAGATGATCAATTAATGCCGGTTTGCTACTATATGCAATTCTTATATATGCGATTCTTTGTATGTAGCATTAATAATGTTAATTATAACTGCAATCAAATTTGAAGACCCATATCCCTGTGGATATCCCTTAATCCAAAACACTGTGATGTGCATAAATGTGATATGCATAAAGTAGGCTTAAGTTGCTTCATATAACACGTTTTTGAATGTCAGTTGTTTGACAATCTTTATAGCAGCAGATAGGATTTTATTTGTTGCATGATAATATGTAGTTTCATAACACAATGATGCTGGAGAATAGTATGATCAAGACCCACAATTATCATGTAAAATAAGGAAATGCGGTACAGGATACATGGACAGATTTACAAGATTTTACATTATTTCAAGATATCGTTATTATTTGATTATTTTAGGCAATATTGGCCTATACACTGTGCTGTCGCAAGGAAAGCGTACTTACGCACAGCTGGATCAAATTTTCTACTTTTGTACATCTGTCCCCACTTTCACATTTTACAAGAGTCTAACGTTTTAACTTAAGTGCTTAAGATTTAAATTTAAGACAGCAGAGGCTCAGGTATGTCATGTAATGATGTGTCTGGTGCCTAATAAATTATTCATATTGTAAATAATGTACATAACAGTCATTTCGAACATGGTAGTTATATTGTAGTGTCTAAACCCAAGCGATATACTGCCCCAATATCATATAACCAATCAACCAATATCCCGCTCTTATAAGAATTTCCCTATATACCCTATAGTGATTGGGCAATATAGCCAATTAGCTCATGTTGTTTTGACCTCAGTATCTTGAGTTGAGTCTCAGTCACCAGGTATGCTAGAAAAGTGATGCATTCAAAAATCCAAACAAAGTGAAAATTGGTGCAATACTTGGAAGGTGCGGGCGGAGGAATGTTAATGTTTCAGAACTGGTCATTGAAAACCCATAAGGATTGACCACTACTCTGGGGACGACGTGTCCCTCATGATGGTTTTGAACTTGCGCTGACATTTTCAGAGACATAGACAGCTTTTTTCTGTTATAGCATCAAATAAAATGGATATTGATTCTAAAAGATCAGCAGTCGCAGGTCTGCAAAAGCCAATTGGAGATGTCACTGAAATCAGGCATTTCTATTATATATTTGTCATGTCTACCTCAGCTGCACATCAACTCCAATGCACTTATTTTGCATATACTGTAAACTCTATAGATCATATTAAAGCACATATTTCCTTCTTACTCAACACAAGCCCCACCCACCTGTCACTGTATTACTATTTCTTCTAGTGATTCCCTTGCAAGTCTTCTCAACCTGGTCCTGGCGTGCACAACTTGCTCTGACATCTTCATCCCACAATTGTATTATTGTTTTAATATTAATATTACACTCCTGTATTAATAAATCTTGATTTGACATGAAAGTGTCATGCCATTGTCTTT
>NW_015506757.1:131187-167309 GCF_001515645.1 Sinocyclocheilus grahami
TTGCATTAAACCTATACTTACAACTTATATATGCAAAGCACTGCCCTTTTTATAAATTCAGTAAAGTATTCAATATAGTTCCTATTGTTATTTTTATCAAGTAATCTGTTAACAAAATACACTTTTTTATTATTCTAATCCTAAACAGACAATGAGTGAATGTGCGGCACATTCAGGTCATAAAAGTATGTGTGTGTGTGCGCATGTACATAAGCTGTACACACAGATGATATAATATTATTGAAATAAAGGCCCACTTAAGTGTACTTATGACTATTTGTAAGCACACTTTTAAAAAGTGAACTTTGTAATAATGTCAATTTTAGCTTTAAAGTACATTTTAAATCATGTTTTAATAATCTTTCATCATGTTTTAAAGAAATACACTTATTTTGATGTGTTGACTAACATCCTAAAGCACATATGATTGTTTTTAACCATAGTGTTATTCAATATTACATATAAAGTTAGTATATTTTAAATATACTAAATTGCATCTCCATCATTACAACATTGTTACAACATATATATTTAAATACGTGACATACAAATTTCAATAGAAATTACATTAAAGTATATTTTAGTATACCATACATTTTTGTCAATACATTCAACACTAAACTTTAACCACATTTCAACGCAAGTCATTTTGAAATTACACATAAAAACGTACTTAAGTCTTATAAGTGAGTCAAAAAGCACTCTAAAGTTCAGCTGATGCATTTATTATAAATTATACTAGAATACATTTTCATTCAGTTCACACTTGATTTTCTATGCAATGTTCACAGTATCCAGAAGAGGGCATTCAGCTATTGTGTAAACTCAGTCTATCTCAAACTTCAGTAATTTTTGCTTGTGTGAGAAAGTTACAGTTGTGGTTCAGATTGTTACTTTGAGGGGCATCAGTCTGCCATAATTAAAGACAGCTTAAATATGCATCCAGTTTATGCCACTGGTGACCACATTTTTGGCATATGGTGTACATTTCTCACTGTTACCCACCTCACCACTACTTACACGCTAACGATGTATGCTTCGTTACATTACAACTTATAAAGCTTGGGCTACAAGTCTGCCAGCCCTCAGAAACTTAACCTGAACAAGTTTTAAATGCAGAAAGATTAGGACAAGCCTAAATAGTTTTCTGTAGTATAGAGGAATGGTTTTGAGTTCCAGAGAACTTGGGGAATCCATGAGTGGAGTCCATCCATGTGTAACAGCATATCACACGACCCACAGCAGACCTTCTCTACAAGCACTGACTGCAGATCTGAGAAAGAACGCAGGCTGCTGCCAAAAAAATATTGCAGCTTCGGTGCATTGAAGAGCGTCTACGGTGAGCATGTTCCCAGAGTCAGAGTTTATGCCAGCTCTGATTCCCTGGTAGCAAAGCATAAAAGAACTCTAGACTGCTCAAGCATATTAATTATGATTCGTAATTGGGAACATCAGGAATTTGCAAGTCAGAATCTCAGAAACAGATGATCAATTAATGCCGGTTTGCTACTATATGCAATTCTTATATATGCGATTCTTTGTATGTAGCATTAATAATGTTAATTATAACTGTATAACTGCATGAAGACCCATATCCCTGTGGATATCCCTTAATCCAAAACACTGTGATGTGCATAAATGTGATATGCATATATGCATAATAAGTTGCTTCATATAACACGTTTTTGAATGTCAGTTGTTTGACAATCTTTATAGCAGCAGATAGGATTTTATTTGTTGCATGATAATATGTAGTTTCATAACACAATGATGCTGGAGAATAGTATGATCAAGACCCACAATTATCATGTAAAATAAGGAAATGCGGTACAGGATACATGGACAGATTTACAAGATTTTACATTATTTCAAGATATCGTTATTATTTGATTATTTTAGGCAATATTGGCCTATACACTGTGCTGTCGCAAGGAAAGCGTACTTACGCACAGCTGGATCAAATTTTCTACTTTTGTACATCTGTCCCCACTTTCACATTTTACAAGAGTCTAACGTTTTAACTTAAGTGCTTAAGATTTAAATTTAAGACAGCAGAGGCTCAGGTATGTCATGTAATGATGTGTCTGGTGCCTAATAAATTATTCATATTGTAAATAATGTACATAACAGTCATTTCGAACATGGTAGTTATATTGTAGTGTCTAAACCCAAGCGATATACTGCCCCAATATCATATAACCAATCAACCAATATCCCGCTCTTATAAGAATTTCCCTATATACCCTATAGTGATTGGGCAATATAGCCAATTAGCTCATGTTGTTTTGACCTCAGTATCTTGAGTTGAGTCTCAGTCACCAGGTATGCTAGAAAAGTGATGCATTCAAAAATCCAAACAAAGTGAAAATTGGTGCAATACTTGGAAGGTGCGGGCGGAGGAATGTTAATGTTTCAGAACTGGTCATTGAAAACCCATAAGGATTGACCACTACTCTGGGGACGACGTGTCCCTCATGATGGTTTTGAACTTGCGCTGACATTTTCAGAGACATAGACAGCTTTTTTCTGTTATAGCATCAAATAAAATGGATATTGATTCTAAAAGATCAGCAGTCGCAGGTCTGCAAAAGCCAATTGGAGATGTCACTGAAATCAGGCATTTCTATTATATATTTGTCATGTCTACCTCAGCTGCACATCAACTCCAATGCACTTATTTTGCATATACTGTAAACTCTATAGATCATATTAAAGCACATATTTCCTTCTTACTCAACACAAGCCCTACCCACCTGTCACTGTATTACTATTTCTTCTAGTGATTCCCTTGCAAGTCTTCTCAACCTGGTCCTGGCGTGCACAACTTGCTCTGACATCTTCATCCCACAATTGTATTATTGTTTTAATATTAATATTACACTCCTGTTTTAATAAATCTTGATTTGACATGAAAGTGTCATGCCATTGTCTTTCTCCAGATAAATGGATGTCAAAACCTATTAGATGTAGACTGACTTAGACTGTACTAGACAACAAACTCTCACTTCATGAATTCATCTCAATTCATGAATATGTCAACAAATTGAAATGGACAACTTAATTGTAATTGCTGCCATTAGATTAAGTAAAACCAATGCAGTGATGCCAAAGCACTTTCTTAAGCAATTGATTTTGAAACACCAAGTGAAATCAGGAAGCAATGACCGAAATTGTTGAGACAAGGTGGATGGACACACAAAATGTCTTTAGGGGTATAAAAAAACAGCCATATGCATTTAGTTTGAAATACCACAGGTACTGTCAGTAGACTCATAATCAGTGTTGGGGAAAGTTACTTTTAAAAGTAATGCGTTACAATATTGCGTTACTCCATAAAAAAGTAACTAATTATGTTACTTAGTTACTTTTTATGGAAAATAATGCGTTACGTTACTTTTGAGATCTGGACAGGGCTTGCTTGTTTGTTTTTAAAATAAAAAAGTTCTATTTTTGGCAAATATAAAAGCCTTTTCACACCAAGAGTGAAGTGAATAAGCCTCAGGCTGAAGGGAAAGTACATTTACGTCCGTACAGTAGAATGCAGAAGAAGACATTTCAACACACTTCAGCAATAAACAAAGACATGCAAATATTCGTCTAGAGTAATTTGAGCTTATTAGTACGGTTGAACTGGATCATCGAAGGTCAGAAGCAAAGACATTGGTTAATAGAACGGGATTAAATACATAAAGCATAATTATTGCAGGTTTGCATCATATTCTGAGTTGCATTATTTTGATTCATTTTGAGGAATACTGAATCAATTTTTTTTGTGTGTGTGAGTGAGATGAATGAATGCATATTCATATTTATTTTGAACTACAGTAACATCTTCTGATTTCTCTCAACATGGGGACAGGAGAGCTGTCAATCAATAAATTGAAAAAAAAAAGTAACTTGCGTTACTTATTTGAAAAAGTAACTCAGATATTCTCTTGTAAATTAAAAAGTAATGCGTTACTTTACTAGTTACTTGAAAAAAGTAATCTGATTACATAACTCGCGTTACTTGTAATGCGTTACTCCCAACACTGATCATAATAATATAACTCTTTTCTGACGATGTAAGAAACGTACAATCTTTCTGTTGATAGTTTATGACACTGATGGCTCAAGTTAACAACGTTTTATTCTAGCCTACTTTAGTAAAAATAACGGATGAGATTAGGGTGTGAATCTGAGCGCGCAGATGATGCAGTGCTGCATGCGCCTGTGATGCCCAAATATACTAAATTGGCAGACCACTGGGTTACCTGAGGTTTGTGATTTTAACCGGCTTGCTGTCTTACCCTGCTGGGGTCCCGTCGTTACAGGTGACTGATGTATTCTCCAGGAAATGTAGCTTCATCTCGTAGTCGAGCTTCTGGGCCGAGCAGGGGTAGAGGGACTGCGCCAAGTTCTTCACCTGAGTCATGAAATTGTCCATGTTTTCTTCAACAGCTGTGAAATCCAGTGAGAAGCTCTCGGTGGTTTCGGTGCGGTCCCGGTAATGAGCGGAGGGAAGCGCTCGCCGCGGCTGCGGGTTTCGCCCTCCGCGCAATTTCCTCGCACCGAGCGCGCCGGACTGAATCAACCCCAGCATCACAGCCCAGTGAAAGACATCCAGCACCCTTATGCTCCTCTGCGGCCGCCTGCACTCCATCGCGCTTTCCTGAAAATCCTGAGAGGCTCCTGAAAATCTGCAGAACCGGTTACACAAAATTCAACAGCAAAACAGTTACACAAAGCCTAAGTAACTTAAGTGAGATGAACAGGTGAGCTTTCTCAGTGCAAAACTTAGGAGTCCTTTATGTTTGTTTTTTTCTCTTTCTAATGTTCAATAGACTGGTTCCTCCACTGCCAAGAAACTCCTAAACGGACTGTGGCGTGCTCTTCTGTTCAATACCTGTGTATTTAGGCGCTCTGGGTTTTAACCCTGCTCTCTTTCGCATGGACCAATCGCTGTGGAGGGCAGTGCAACGGGGCGTGATCCAGGCGCACTGATTTCTGTCCTTTTCATTTATTGAAAAAATGCCCATAGTTTGGTCCTTTTGATCTACGATATTTTACTTGATGTGGTAGCTTTTATTGGCATTGAAATGCCTGTTTCCTAATCCACGCGAATTTATAGAGTGAGAATAAGACTCTTCTGATACACCCGGCTTTTGGTGCATTGGAAAAGAATATATAAATATATGCAACACGAATAGCGTGAGAATCTACAAGTGGCAGTGGAACCTAAAACGCACACAATATTGCTACTTTACTATATATATAACCTAATAATAAAGTAGCAATATTGTGTGCGCTTTATATAAATGTTATGAAGTGACATGTGGCCAAGTATGGTGACCCATTCTTGGAATTAGTGCTCTGCATTTATCCCATCCAAAGTGCACACACACAGCAGTGAACACACACACACCGTGAACACACACCTGGAGCAGTGGGCAGCCATTTATGCTGCGGCGCCCGGGGAGCAGTTGGGGGTTCAGTGCCTTGCTCAAGGGCACCTCAGTCGTGGTATTGAAGGTGGGAGATAGCACTGTACATTCACTCCCCCCACCTACACTCTCAGAAATAAAGGTACAACAGTTGTCACTGGGGCGGTACCTTTTCAAAAGGTACATATTTGTACCTAAAGGGTCCATTTTGGTACCTTAAAGGTACATATTAGTACTTAAAGTGTACATATTAGAACCTAATAGGTACAAAAGTGTACTTTTTGTAAAGGTACCGCCTATTTCTGAGAGTGTACAATCCCTGCCGGTACGAGACTCGAACCCGCAACCTTTGGTATAATTATAGTATAATATATCTATATATAATATAGAACTTATATTTTATAATGTATTATTTGATGCCTAACTTTAAATATAACATTTATGCAACTCTTTTGTAACGAGTTTCCTCCACTAGGTCCAGTGAAGTTTGCTCTTTTTTTTAACTTTCCCCATATGTCTTCACTGCGAACTTATGCAGGTATTTTTGTCAGTATGGAGATTCCGCAACTTTTTTATCTACAAGAGTCTGTTGACGGGGCCCCTGAAGATCAAAGGAGTCAGTCATCACCCTCCACCCGTATGAAGCCCCGTCCAGACTTTCCCTCTGCTGTATAGATTTGGAGTCGGAAGGGAAACCCGCACCTTACAGGAATGCTCCTTTTTTTGTGGCTAAATTAAATGTTTCCTTGCTAGAGTAAATGCATTTGGTAACACTTTATTTCGATAGTCCACTTTAGACATTCTATTAACAGTAAGCAACTTTGCAACTACATGTCAACTAGCAGTTAGTAGAGTGTTAGTAGACTGTCTGCTTAATATCTTCTAACACTTTCTTTGTCATCTTATTCTACTAACCCTAAACCTACCCTAACAGTCTACTCTGAGAGTTAGTAGACATGTAGATGCAAATTAATGAGAATTAGTTGACATGTAGTTGACATGTAGTTACAAAGTTACTTATAGTTAAGATGAATGAATGCATATTCATATTTATTTTGAACTACAGTAACATCTTCTGATTTCTCTCAACATGGGGACAGGAGAGCTGTCAGTCAATAAATTGAAAAAAAAAAGTAACTTGCGTTACTTATTTGAAAAAGTAACTCAGATATTCTCTTGTAAATTAAAAAGTAATGCGTTACTTTACTAGTTACTTGAAAAAAGTAATCTGATTACATAACTCGCGTTACTTGTAATGCGTTACTCCCAACACTGATCATAATAATATAACTCTTTTCTGACGATGTAAGAAACGTACAATCTTTCTGTTGATAGTTTATGACACTGATGGCTCAAGTTAACAACGTTTTATTCTAGCCTACTTTAGTAAAAATAACGGATGAGATTAGGGTGTGAATCTGAGCGCGCAGATGATGCAGTGCTGCATGCGCCTGTGATGCCCAAATATACTAAATTGGCAGACCACTGGGTTACCTGAGGTTTGTGATTTTAACCGGCTTGCTGTCTTACCCTGCTGGGGTCCCGTCGTTACAGGTGACTGATGTATTCTCCAGGAAATGTAGCTTCATCTCGTAGTCGAGCTTCTGGGCCGAGCAGGGGTAGAGGGACTGCGCCAAGTTCTTCACCTGAGTCATGAAATTGTCCATGTTTTCTTCAACAGCTGTGAAATCCAGTGAGAAGCTCTCGGTGGTTTCGGTGCGGTCCCGGTAATGAGCGGAGGGAAGCGCTCGCCGCGGCTGCGGGTTTCGCCCTCCGCGCAATTTCCTCGCACCGAGCGCGCCGGACTGAATCAACCCCAGCATCACAGCCCAGTGAAAGACATCCAGCACCCTTATGCTCCTCTGCGGCCGCCTGCACTCCATCGCGCTTTCCTGAAAATCCTGAGAGGCTCCTGAAAATCTGCAGAACCGGTTACACAAAATTCAACAGCAAAACAGTTACACAAAGCCTAAGTAACTTAAGTGAGATGAACAGGTGAGCTTTCTCAGTGCAAAACTTAGGAGTCCTTTATGTTTGTTTTTTTCTCTTTCTAATGTTCAATAGACTGGTTCCTCCACTGCCAAGAAACTCCTAAACGGACTGTGGCGTGCTCTTCTGTTCAATACCTGTGTATTTAGGCGCTCTGGGTTTTAACCCTGCTCTCTTTCGCATGGACCAATCGCTGTGGAGGGCAGTGCAACGGGGCGTGATCCAGGCGCACTGATTTCTGTCCTTTTCATTTATTGAAAAAATGCCCATAGTTTGGTCCTTTTGATCTACGATATTTTACTTGATGTGGTAGCTTTTATTGGCATTGAAATGCCTGTTTCCTAATCCACGCGAATTTATAGAGTGAGAATAAGACTCTTCTGATACACCCGGCTTTTGGTGCATTGGAAAAGAATATATAAATATATGCAACACGAATAGCGTGAGAATCTACAAGTGGCAGTGGAACCTAAAACGCACACAATATTGCTACTTTACTATATATATAACCTAATAATAAAGTAGCAATATTGTGTGCGCTTTATATAAATGTTATGAAGTGACATGTGGCCAAGTATGGTGACCCATTCTTGGAATTAGTGCTCTGCATTTATCCCATCCAAAGTGCACACACACAGCAGTGAACACACACACACCGTGAACACACACCTGGAGCAGTGGGCAGCCATTTATGCTGCGGCGCCCGGGGAGCAGTTGGGGGTTCAGTGCCTTGCTCAAGGGCACCTCAGTCGTGGTATTGAAGGTGGGAGATAGCACTGTACATTCACTCCCCCCACCTACACTCTCAGAAATAAAGGTACAACAGTTGTCACTGGGGCGGTACCTTTTCAAAAGGTACATATTTGTACCTAAAGGGTCCATTTTGGTACCTTAAAGGTACATATTAGTACTTAAAGTGTACATATTAGAACCTAATAGGTACAAAAGTGTACTTTTTGTAAAGGTACCGCCTATTTCTGAGAGTGTACAATCCCTGCCGGTACGAGACTCGAACCCGCAACCTTTGGTATAATTATAGTATAATATATCTATATATAATATAGAACTTATATTTTATAATGTATTATTTGATGCCTAACTTTAAATATAACATTTATGCAACTCTTTTGTAACGAGTTTCCTCCACTAGGTCCAGTGAAGTTTGCTCTTTTTTTTTACTTTCCCCATATGTCTTCACTGCGAACTTATGCAGGTATTTTTGTCAGTATGGAGATTCCGCAACTTTTTTATCTACAAGAGTCTGTTGACGGGGCCCCTGAAGATCAAAGGAGTCAGTCATCACCCTCCACCCGTATGAAGCCCCGTCCAGACTTTCCCTCTGCTGTATAGATTTGGAGTCGGAAGGGAAACCCGCACCTTACAGGAATGCTCCTTTTTTTGTGGCTAAATTAAATGTTTCCTTGCTAGAGTAAATGCATTTGGTAACACTTTATTTCGATAGTCCACTTTAGACATTCTATTAACAGTAAGCAACTTTGCAACTACATGTCAACTAGCAGTTAGTAGAGTGTTAGTAGACTGTCTGCTTAATATCTTCTAACACTTTCTTTGTCATCTTATTCTACTAACCCTAAACCTACCCTAACAGTCTACTCTGAGAGTTAGTAGACATGTAGATGCAAATTAATGAGAATTAGTTGACATGTAGTTGACATGTAGTTACAAAGTTACTTATAGTTAGTAGAATGTCTAAAGTGGACTATCGAAATAAAGTGTAACCATGCATTTTTTTATCACGTTGTCAGTCAAACAAGCAAATTCCCTTTTCGTCACCACGGTTTAAGGCTTGTGCTGCTCTATTCATTTCATCTCGCTTATTTTAATTTTATTTTATTCACTCGAGACCTTTAGTTCTCTCTGCCTTTACAATGATGTCTTCATTAAAGTGTTTCACACATCGCATTAATGTAATGGGGTTCGCTGGATTCCTGCTCCGGCCATTCATCGGCCATTGAGCGGTGAGATAAAAGGGTGTCAAGTGGCTGGTGTTAACGCAACCCTTAACTTTACACAAGCCTGTTGTTTCAGACCACTGCTCTCACTTTTATGCATGCAGTGCCGTGGAAAAGGGGGAACTCGCCCATTGGCGTCGATTCATTTCATCACTTACTGCGAGTCCTCCTTTGTTCAGATGCTAAACACTTGAAGAATAGATCAGACACTATTCAGACGTAGATACATGGACCATTAAACACTCAAGCCCATAGGTAGGTCTGTCCAACGTTGGCTGCAAAAAGTACTGGGACACTTAAGCTTAAATACAAATAAATAAATAAAAAATACAATAATAATAATAATAATAATAATAAACAGCATTAATTTGCTAATAAAATGTCAGGTTAAATATGAAATATGTTTAATATTAAACTAAAAATTTTAAATTAATAAAACGCTTTAAAAAAAACAAAAAACAAACAGTAGGCTTATTTGGATATTTGTGATTGTCAGTGGACCCATTTTGATAATTAATGTGATTTTCTACACCTGTGGTTACTCCACTAGGACATCTGTGTGAAACTGAACCGACTAAAAACACTAAAAAGTACTGGCACTATATATATATATATACAACTGAACTCAGTAACGTATGTTGCTGTTGTTCTTATTAATCTTTGAGTGTTTTTCTAATAAATATACATTTTACCAACTATGCCAAGCTCTATTTTACGAGCTAAAAATGGCGAGTAAAGATATCTGTAAAAATCCTTAATTTTTATAAAATAAATCATGAATGAGTGGAAGACAAATGCAAATCCATTGGTTTAAAAGAGTGGGAACCCTTTATTTACAGAAACCATGAGATCAAGGATCTCCAACCCTGCTTCTGAAGAGCTACCGTCCTGCAGACTTCAGTTCTAACCCTGCTCCAACACACCTGTCTGTAATTATCAAGTAGCCCTGAACACCTTGATTAGCTGCTTCAGGTGTGTTTGATTGGGGTTGGAGCTGAAATCTGCAGGATGGTAGCTCTCCAGGAGCAGGGCTGGAGACCCCTGCTATAGATTAGATTAAGTTCTGAAAACAAATTTAGGGCTATAGAGTTTTGAATATGTTTGAGTCAAAAAGGTAAGAGCCACTGGCATACAACTTGTTTGGGCTACTTTTTTGTGTGCTTTGCATCCTTTGTAAAGCTTGAAAGTTACAGTCCCCATAGACCTTTTTCCACATTTCCCGGTTTCTCGGCAGCGGAAGTCGTCATAGTTGGGTAAACTTCGAGAGCAGTGAATGAGAGAGTACCACAAATATATATGTACATATTTTTTGCATTCCCATTTGCTCAAATAGCAAAAGAAAAACTCCACGATAGTGGTTTCATGATTTTCAAAAAAAGGAAAAAAATTGAGAGAGACTGATAACGATAGTCAAATTTACCATCACTCCCGCTGCATTAGAAACACCCTCGAATTGCGTTAACTAGTTTTTTTGTAATCTGATGCTAATGTGTTACAATACAAAGTATAGTGTTATAAATGTACGTACATCTTTTAAAAAAATCTAAGTATAAAAAACTTTAAAGGATTTACGATGCTGATGACCGTTGAAATGCGTGTTTCATGATTTTCGAAAAAAAAATTGAGAGAGACTGATAACGATAGTCAAATTTACCATCACTCCCACTGCATTAGAAACACCCTCGCATTAGCGTTAACTAGTTTTTTTGTAATCTGATGCTAATGTGTTACAATACAAAGTATAGTGTTATAAATGTACGTACATCTTTTAAAAAAATCTAAGTATAAAAAACTTTAAAGGATTTACGATGCTGATGACCGTTGAAATGCGTCATCACAGTCTTGTGTAAAGGGTCCAGGGATTTAGTAAGGGAAGCATGTTTAATTTTTTGACAGGAATGAAAACAAGGCTATAAGGGACGGAAATACAGTGTGTTCGATGAATTGTACTTTTGTTTAACAACATGCCAGATGTTCAGCTGGCGAAACATCTTTCCGAGAAAATAGAACTGGACAAGAAGTGGACAAAAACTCCAAAAAACTGTTTTTAATGTTTTGGAAATTATGTGATCTAGGACCTTTATACAGTGCATGCTATTGTAAAGACTTTTAGTCTGTCCCTCAAAGCCTTGTTTTCATCCACATACAATTCAGCATGGCATCTAACCTGACTCAGATCTGTTGAGCGGAAAACTTTGTGTTCATAATTTGTGTCAGGAGGGTTTTGAATGACACCGGGTGAGTAAATGATGACAATTTCCATTTTTGGGTGAGTTATCTTTTAAAAATTCAGTTGTGGGAAAATACAGAAAAGTGAGGGGGATGTACTGTACGCATCACATAGCTCTTCCTGTTGAGCTATAGCATGAGGTGGCAGGATCTGTCTACATGAGGTCACACCAGCAGGACTGATGGTATTCATTGCAGAACTTCAAACAGATGTTTGTATAGATTAGAGCATGTGGTGGACTCAGAAGGAAAGGGTCTGTCCCTAATTGAGTCTAGTCACTTTGACCCATACCTTCCATTTTATTACACATCATCTTTGGAACTGTAGCCATTAAATCACTCACAGATGGATCTTTACTTCTGCTGCACCTTCTCAAGGGGGCCCCGTCACACATGGCAGAATGACATTGGGGATAACATTACTATTGTAGGAGTTACTCATCACAGCAATGAACAGGTATTTGCAGTAACTCACCATTGTACTACAAGTACACCTAGATATGTGACTCATGCTAGTCCAAGTGGGTCAATCTGAGAATTAGGGCATTTGAAAATGACCCAGGAGCTTCATGTTCCTCTCTAACCCGTTTTCTCTTACCCTTCACCTCTGTCAGAGTCAAAGGCTGTCTTTAATCTCCAATCAGTTGCATGTGCCCTCAAACAGATACTGCTTACTTTTTCTTTTTTTTTACTGCTTAACTCTTGCCTGGCAGAGCTGCTCACAAGACCATAATGCTTAGGACTCATGTACATTATAATCAGTCATCACAAGGAGTTTGATACAAAGCGAGTGAAGACGGTTTTAAATCAAACCCTGTTTATGTTATGTATGCTCCTGGGGTGTATTCCAGAAAGCACGGTTAACTTACCCTCAGCTAAACCCTGAACTTTCGGTTGATTAACCCCAAACCTTGCTTACTCAAGGTATGTGGTTCCAAAAACGCATCCGGGAGTAAGTTCATTCAACTCAAGAGTATGTTCTTTGTATAAGACTCAAGACATTCTCAACAGAGCGATGAATCGATGAGTCACTATGGAAATGGACGCTAAGAAAAAGCGCGCCATGCTGTTTCTTTCTTTCTTCTTTTGTTCAATGGTTGTTTACGTGCTTGGTGCATATCGCCACCTAATTGATGGTTGTGCAATCATTTTTCATTTTTTTCATTTAATCTTTAATCCTTGAGAATATGAATTATATTGTTTGTTTGATGATAATTATATATTAAGTCATATCAGATATGTATTTTTTTTATTATAGAAATACATTGTAGAAAATGCCGATCCATGTGTGAGATGATAATAAATATATATGAAGAGTTAATTTGCAAAAAACGATAACTCTGTTTTTAACAATTCTCAGAAGTCATGTTTTTTCATTGTGCATTCCAGTTAATCTCAATCAAACTGCAGTTGGGTTATTTTGACTAGGTAACTGACACAATAAAAACATGATAGCATAAAAAACATGATTTTTGACCAAATCAAAATTGAGTTATCTGTTTTTGCAAATAAACTCTTCATATAATATAATAAATTAAACATAACCTTGTCGTACGTGTTTTATAATTTATACAGATAACTGTTATATGCCAATAAAATTAATATAATAACCATATTAGAATAATATTACCTTATTTATTACTTATATTAACGCTTTATAATTAACATATCATACAACTCTCTCTCTCTCTCTCTCTCTCTCTCTCTCTCTCTCTATATATATATATATATATATATCAGTAGGCTATATTACATAACTATATTGTAATATTATACAGTATAATGTTGTGCGCTATCTGTCACGCCCACTGAAGGCTCGTCAGTAGGTCAAGCATGCGCTGATGGCTCTGAAGTGAACAAACCCTGGAACATAACCTGCTCCGGAGGGGTACAATAGTTTGTCACTGAGGCAGTAGCCAGCTTCGTACTTTATCTACCACCCTACCTTTTTAAGTGCATAGTAAATAATATGTACCCTATGAACCTTTCAGGTGTACGTAAGGTTACAGAGATGTCCCTTTGAGAGTACTGCCCCAGTAATAAGCTGTTGTGTCAGGTAAAGAGCGGAGTGCTGGATTCAAGGGCTTAAATACCCAAGGACTAATCAGAGTAACAAGAAACAGGTGAGAACGATCAGGAAATCACAAAGGGGAACAGGACAGGGAAGGATCCTCCAGGGGGTTGAGTCAATGGAAATCACCAGGGGAAGGTAAGGTGGACCAGGATCATGAGGTGGAAGAGGACCATGGGCAGAACAGGAGACCACAGATGCACTGGCAGACTAGGAAACCAAGGCAGAGCTGGAAGAACAGGAGACCACCAGGGGATGCCGGAGGAGAAAGAGACCACAACAGTGGAGCAGGAGACCACGTTGGAGCTGGTGGAATAGGCAACCCAGGGAAGACAATGATGGCCCTAAAAGCCATGAAGAAGAGACGGCCTTCTTGGTTGTGATAGTAAAGGCAGGAAACTTAGGGAGGATGGTCCAGGTATGGACACGCTGACAACAAGGGAAGAACCAGAAGCACAGGGCAAGAGAAACACGGGAAACAAAACTTAGCATGCCGATGCCACATACAGAGAAAGACAAGACCTGTGGCTTGTTACACAAAGCTAGTTGAACAAACTTTGAATTACGGAGTAGGCTTAAAGTTGACAAAACTAAACCAATCCAACTTGATTAGGATCAGGTTCAGTGGGTTCAAAATGCTCCCTAAACATTCTGTGAACTCCGGGTTTGAGTCTGAGTTTGATTAACTCTGAAGTGTGTGCACCTGAAAGTGTGACATCTGCAGCACACTGGAAATCATACAAAACATGGAGAGCATCAGCTGGATTCAGTCTTTGTGAAACAGTCAGCACCATTCACTTCTCTGCTGAAGATTAAGAGATTGTTATAAAAAAATATTATGAATATAAATGCTTCTGCTGCTGCTACAAAAGTTTGAGAAGGCAGCTGAAAAACCATATCTGAATATATTATATGGATAGTTCACCCAAAAATGAATATTACATCATGATTTACTCAAGCCATCCTAGGTGTATATGACTTTCTTCTTTCAGACAAATACAATCAGAGTTTAAATTAAAAAAATGTCCTGGCTCTTCCAAGCTTTAAAACGGCAGTGAATGGGTTTTAAGATTTAGAAGTCCAATAAAAGTTCATAAGTTCTGGTGAGAATATGCTAGTCTCACAAGAACCAAGTCTCCACTTGGCTTATATCGAAATCCTCCAACATTTTTCTTTACAAATCTTTGTTTTGTACTTCTAATTTGTTACTGGTGTTTTGTTTTGGTCCGTCCACTGTGCTTTCATCACTGCATTTGCCTACTTCATCCACTGGAACGCCACTCTTTCATGTACGCATGTACGACAGTTAGCAGAAGCTAAAGATTACAGTTTATAAAGTTTTAAATATTAATATTTTTCTTACAAAAATGCATCGATTCACTTCAGAAGGCTTTTATTAACCATCCTAAAGCTATGATAGATGTATGCACTTTTACTGGACTTCAAAATCTTAAACCCCATTCACTGCAATTATAAAGCTTGGAAGAGCCAGGACATTTTTTAATATAACTCCTATTGTATTCATCTGAAAGAAGAAAGTCATATACATCTGGCTTGAGGGTGAGTAAATCATTGGGTAATTAAAATTTTTGGATGAACTATCCCTTTAATGCAAGTAAATCAGGAACAGGAACAGGACAACACTACAAACTAAAAGTCCATATACAAAACAAGAGCACAGGGACAGGAAACGTTTTACAGTTGTACTGTACTCCTAAAGCCCTAAACACACTGCACAGTTTTCAGCTGTCCCATATGAAAGATTGGCATCGTGAAACAATTGTGGCGATTTCTATGATCGTGGCTCCTAATCGGTGGTCCTGTGTTGTACAGTGAGAGAGGTTCAAAGACGAGTAGTGTCACAGTCTTGTGACCAAATACAGCCTACGATAAAGCGTGATCATCGCACAGTGTGTTTGCTGGTATGATCCACGTTTACTGACCAACCAATAAAAATGCAACGTTTCCTTTTAGATGTCAAATAGACGTCTATTAGATGTCTTTAAGATGTTTATGATTTAGAATGTATGTAAAACTGACATCTGAAAGATGTCTGTCAGATGTTTGTAAACGGCAGATGCTTTCCAGATCAAGAGATCTTTAACAGACATCTTGCAGACGTATCTTGATTGCTAAAATCGTGCAGTGTGTTTTGGGCTTAAAGGTACAATTTCTGCACACATTTTTTTCTGAGAGTGTGTATTTACAACATCGACCAGTAGGGGCTGTTTAATCAATCAAACCTCCTGCATAAATTGCTCTTACATTTAACCCCTCTTACCACCAGCTACCATTCTGATATGTAATGCCTATTTTCACAAACTAAGCAATCTCCAATGGGGGAAAAATATCTAATTCTATATGTTTTCTTATTAAATATCTTGTTTAGTGTGGAAACCCATCAGATTAATTACATGAAATGGTTTGCAACTGGTGTTTCATGTTGCCTTTACCACTGTTAGGCTTTTCTAACCCAATTTTTTAACCATCCTTCCTTTGGCTCTACTCTATATTTTGCTCAATTCTCATATCTCCTACGCAGCTAGTTAAAAGAGTCCATCCGCAATCATCAAATTCTTCTCGCTGGAACTGTTAGGTCAAGTTACATCAAAGAGATCAAGAAGGATCAAGCTCTTAAAAGGGACAGGCTCCAGCTCCCATCATCAGAAACAGGTGGAAGTCCTCATTCCAAGAACAAAGCAGAGATCGCCATCTATAAAACCTTTGTAATTCACTAAGAAGTTTCTTTAACAGATTTCTTTAAAGTGGTACCCAATTTTGGGGGTGGGTTGAGTTCAAGTATAACGTCTCGGTATGGTGTCAGGGTTAAGTGTGCATGACTGCATCTCAGGTTGTCGTTGGAGTCGCACTTGAATTTGACTCTGCATTTGATGGTATTAATCTACAAAGAGCCTGGGTATGATAATCCAGTAAAGCTTGAAGAATCCTAATCAGTAACATGATATAAGATCCCAGTGAGAAATCCTGCGATCATATTTCAGAGCATCAGATGTTGTAATATACGTACATCATAAAAGCAAGCAAACAACTTTTTTTGCAGGTCTTTTTGGCGTGTTGCATGCTCCATTAATGTGTTCTGCATGCACTCCATTGAATCAGTAAACAACCTTGGCCATAAACATAAGTCATGAGGTGCCATCTAGGAAGTGGACTTCAGTAGAGTAAGAAGAAGCAGGAGACATCTGTCAAACAGGCTCTCCTTTCGTAACCAGAGTGTCTCTATTGGTTGCAGATGATGCCCCATTTCATGAAGGAAGACTAACTACTTCAAGACTGTGCAGCTTTCCTTTCACGTACCCTGGCATAGAGAGATTATGAGAGTAAAGTTGACAGCTTGTATACTAGTTCAAATGGGAGATGACTAATTTGTTTGTATGGATAATATTGGATAATTTGTTTGTGTGGATGTGGGTATTTAGAAATGGAATCACACTTGGTTGATCTATGTCTAGGGGGAATAAACAGGCAGAGGAACCTTTAAAGTGGCAGATCAAATCCTGTTTTTATTTAACCATTTGTCTGTTTGCATTAGTGATTTTTTGCAGAAGGCCCCCTTTTCTGACATATCTAAGTAAAACCACATCAAATGTGCTCCTGTGCTGTTAACGAAAACAGTTCTGCACTCTACTGTATTTTCCAACGAAAAGTGTTTTGCTTGGCCTGCACGCGGTTCTCTGCGTGGCTGTCTATGAAGTGATGTGGGCCCCTTTGAAATGACTCGACAGAAGTGCCACACTCTTGACCTCTCATAGGTGGAAATAAGATGAGGGTGGAAAGTAAATGTTAGCTTCAGGTGTATTGATTGGCATTGCTGTGCATCTGCCACTCTCATCTGATGCTGACCAGTCTCCAGAAGGACTGAATCTGAATTGTAAAATTCTAAAGGAAAAGCTTTTATACTGCCTTGCATTTAATGTATTTTATTTAGTGTTTGCTTAGTCATACTTTACCTGGCTATTGTGCAATACAATAGCTAAAAAATCTGAGATATCTATAGAACAGAATATCAAAGAGACATGGGAGTGGGCTTGTTTGTCTTGGCCCTGTAATCAACCACATAGCAACCTCCTAGAATAGCATAACAACCACAGAGCAACATGCTAAAAACATGCAGAACAAGCACATAGCAACTATTTCAATACTGGACTGTCATGACAGTAACATTTGCATAATAAGCAAGCACCGATTAAATTTTCTTTGGAAAATGTTATATACATGGAAGAGGTTTATGTGCAAATATAAAAGTATAAATGTGATAAAAGTGATAAATGGAAAAAAATTTAAATATTGTTACCTAGATGTTATCTAAAACTAGTGGCAGACACTAGTTGCATCAAGCTTCACGTGTCGCAAAGTGTGCTATTAAATAACTGTTATTCCACTTTTCGATATTAGGTGTGTCCCAAATTGCAAACTTATGAACTATTCTATGACATTTTATAGTGTATAGTGTAGACTAGTGTGTTCACACTAAAAATTCCAAAAAGAGAACTTTAAATAACTGCATGATACACTTAAATAACCAGAAAAATAGTGTGGAATGTTGGGCACTTCATTCACTCAACTGTCGCCGTTTTAATTACATAGCGAAGTGGGAGTGGCTATCTGTCATGCCTATGGACTGTCCTTGTGTTTCTGTGTTGTGTTTTGTTCCTCATGTGTTCCCCGTGACTCAGTTTCTCCCGTGTTCTGATTGTGCCCATATTAGGTTATTCCTGTTCCTGCTCCTAGTGTGTTTAATTTGTCTCAGGTGTGTATCATTATCCCCTCGTTCAGTGGTGTATTTAAAGAGTGTTCTGCTCCTAGTTTCCTCATTCGGTGTCTTACGTCATTCCATGTCTCCAATGTTCCCGATGTTCCCTGCCTTTTTGTTTATTAAAGTCTGTTTGTTTGAATTATTCCTGCCTCTCCTCGTCTCCTCGCTCCTAGCTCCGAAGGATTGTGACGGAACACCGAATCTTTCAAATAGTAAGTGGCGCCTCTTCTCCCCGTGTTTTGTTTCCGTTCCGTTTCCATTTTTGTTTTCTGTTTTTTCCCCCCACGATCATAGAAACCGCAGCGAGATTCGCCGCCCTAGCCCGAAAGGATCTTTCTTTTGTTGAGTACACCCAGGAATTCTGCGGGCTTGCCGGGATGACAGCATTAGATGACGCCACGTTGAATTCGCTGTTTTTGATCGGGGCCAACTACCATCGCCCCGTGGACCTCCCAGACACCACTGGACTGAGCTGGAGGGAAGGTATCCTCCGGTGTCTGGAGAGTGTCCACCCCCGATTCAGAACCAGGCTGCCGTCAAGCCCGCCAGCCTCTCCAACGACAAGCCTGCTGGCCGCTCGGAAGTCGAGGTCGCCGGCGACCGATTCACTCCCAAGCCCTCAGCTGACAGCAGTCTCCTTCTCCTCTGCTCAAAGAAAGAGAATGCAGAGGAAGAGACTGTGGGCTCCAGCCCCTGGGTCCGCTCCAGTGTCGGCTCCAGCCCCTGGGTCCGCTCCAGTGTCGGCTCCAGTCCCTGGGTCCGCCCCAGTGTCTGCTCCAGCCACTCGGTCTGCTCCTGAAAGGGCTCCAGTTCCCACGTCCATCCCAGGGATGGATGCAGTTCCCAAGTTAATCCCAGGGAGGGCTCCTGTCCCCACGTCCAGCCCAGGGAGGGCCTCAGTTCCCGAGTCAAGCCCAGGGAGGGCCGCTGCTCCTACGTCAGGCCCACGGAGGGCCTCAGAACCCGGCCATGACCCCCTGAAATGTCTGCTCCGCCATGGCCTCCTGGACTGCCTGCTCCACCATGGCTCCCCAGTCTGCCTGCTCCGCCATGGCTCCCTGAACTGCCTGAACCGCCATGAGTCCCGGAACGGGTTCCGCCCTGGAGGCTGTCCGTCCCGGGTAAGCCTGTCCTTAGAGGCCTCCAGAGCGTCTTCCAGGAGGGGAGGTAGTGTCACACCTATGGACTGACCTTGAGTTCCCGTGTTGTGTTTTGTTCCCCATGTGCTCCACGTGACCCAGTTTCTCCCGTGTTCTGATTGTGCCCATATTTGGATCTTACTGTTCCTGCTCATAGTGTGTTTCATTTGTCTCAGGTGTGTATCGTTATCCCCTCATGCAGTGGTGTATTTAAAGAGTGTTCTGTTCCTAGTTTCCATCATTCCATGTATCCTATGTTCCCGATGTTCCCTGCCTTTTTGTTTATTAAAGTCTGTTTGTTTGAATTACTCCTGCGTCTCCTTGTCTCCTAGCTCTGAAGGATCGTAACACTATCAAACTCCATTTATGAATGCCTTTAACTGCATTAACTCCATTTATGTAAATCATACACTGCACGGTTGAGTACATACTGCATAAGTACATATTGTGTATAAACGCATAGTGTATAGTGCGTCATTTGGGACGCAGCTATTGTCTTCATTTGACAATACACTCACACTCTGAGCTGATAAGAATTAGAAGAAAAAAGAGAATTTAAACTCAGGTCAGTCAAAAGTGAAATCGAGTGTCTTTACATTCTTGCGGGACCCTGCCAGTTGTTGGACTGGTTTGGTGGGTGGAGTTAGTGTAAACAACAAGACACTTAGTTTAAATAGACACTCAGTATAGGTATTTGCCCCCTGAAAAGCCATATTTCCGTCTCCATGTGAAATTTCAGAATGTTTTCCTCAATGCTACAAAATACACAGCATTTGTATGTCTTCATAATGCAAAAGCCCATTGTCCTGTGCCAGTGAGATGTCATATGTCATAGTCATAACTGCTGCTGGCACATATCAGGCCTTTCTAAGAGCCTGGCACCTGCTTTGATGTTGTGCTATATATGATGTAGCTCAGTTTGCGCCAAACCGTGCCAGTTCCAACCAGCTCCCTGATGATGTCTTTCATCAAGATGACATCATTCCAGAGCCTGATTACTTTCCACCCATGTTTCCAGCTCTGGGAATGTACTTTTAGGTTCCTGGAATAAGCATCTCTGTTTTTGTCTTTGACATCTGAGCGCTTAGTTGATGTTACTCTTTGTTCATCAGCATTCTCATCTTGGCATGGCATCGCTCTGCGAAAAATCCTCAGAGGTATTTCAGAAAATCGTCTGTTTGAAGTCTTAGTGTTATGTCCTTTCTCCTGATCACTTTATTTTTGTATGAAAGAAGAAACACCAACAATAACTTTTTAATATCTTTTTCATAGCAATACATTTAAATGGAAAGCAAATACAGACTTCTTCCCAAGTCTCTTTACAGATCTTTCTCATGCCAGTAATCTCAAATGTGTCTCCTTTATTTTCAGGACAGAATATGATTTTCAAAGGAGATATCAACAATGTTTCAAAGTGTAATCAGTCATTAATTTGCAAATGTATGCTTTCTTGATTATTTAAATGTATTGAATTGATTTTAGCTGAACAAATCCATCTTAATTCTGAAGCTTGTTCATTGATTGATAATGGGAGCACCGATTCTTGTTATATGAATTGGACCAATATGGTTTTGTCACCATGCACAGCTAGTTTTAGATTATTCTACCATTAAAAGTTTGATGAGCAGTTTACGCAGACCTAAGGAAACGTGCATTTCAGATACACTCACACCACATAGACACCATCATCACTCATGCACACATGAGAGTAATTCAATTAAAATGTAAAAGTCAAACACTTACACACATACAAACCCCCCCCCCCAATATAGTTTGCATGCAGTGGCATGGGCTCCATCGCCGTTTTCATGTCACACATACTAGAACAAGTCCAAATGCACTTCTTCACAAATCTTGTGCACTGTAAATATATACTAAATATTGTCCTATATTTTTACAGTTAGCTCCTAAATCTGATTGGCTGAGTATCATTACAAGAGTGCCGATATGGAACTTTTGACTGTGTGTATCTGTGTTTTTACCAGACAGACTGTCAGTCTGTATATTAGTAGGGATTTTTCAGTGATGCTTTCTGCAGGTAACATCACCATGTCAGAAAGTAACAACAAGTGATTGTCACTGAATCATTCACTCAACTGAATCTTTAAAAAAAAAACACTGGTTCTTTCAAGAGTAGAAATCAAAACGGTTGGTTATGCTATGGCTTTGTTTAAAACTGTTTTTGATGGTGGAGAAAAAGTAGACAAAGTACCTAGCAATATGTCTAAAAACTGGAAGTTACTCAATAAGAGCTTCTTATTCCTATTTAAATGCTGCGTAAAAGTAGTATCAAACTCTCAGTCACTTATGTAATGTTCACTTATGTGAACCCATTTCTGCTTTAAGCACAAAGTTGCTCTTTGGATCATTTTGTAGTGATGCTGGAAAACATAATCGGTAGGTTTTAAGCAAACTTCATGTAAGCTGGAGTGCTGTTGTCAAGCAATAGACAGACATACAAAATACTAAATTCTGAATTTACATTTGTCTGTTACATATTCACTCAAATTACTATGATGATAATACTTTGTAATAGAACAAATAGAAAAGTATTATATTAGAGATTTTAGTTAGTATTGCATTTTTTAAAATTCACTGGTTCTTTCAAGAGTAGAAATCAAAACGGTTGGTTATGCTATGGCTTTGTTTAAAACTGTTTTTGATGGTGGAGAAAAAATAGACAAAGTACCTAGCAATATGTCTAAAAACTGGAAGTTACTCAATAAGAGCTTCTTATTCCTATTTAAATGCTGCGTAAAAGTAGTATCAAACTCTCAGTCACTTATGTAATGTTCACTTATGTGAACCCATTTCTGCTTTAAGCTCAAAGTTGCTCTTTGGATCATTTTGTAGTGATGCTGGAAAACATAATCGGTAGGTTTTAAGCAAACTTCATGTAAGCTGGAGTGCTGTTGTCAAGCAATAGACAGACATACAAAATACTAAATTCTGAATTTACATTTGTCTGTTACATATTCACTCAAATTACTATGATGATAATACTTTGTAATAGAACAAATAGAAAAGTATTATATTAGAGATTTTAGTTAGTATTGCATTTTTTAAAATTTGAAACCACTTTGTTTATATAAAATATGACCCCGCTTTCTGAATATAAAATATACTGGTCATGCAATGAAATGTTTTTATGAAATATGCTGATTTATATGAAAAACAGTGAATCACTTCTGTTTGTCAGAAACATAATCTAAACATGCTTTGGTGCAGCAGGCATTTGAGCCATTTTCCCACAGGCTATGCGCACATCAGGCAGGTATAAAAGAAGTCAAACTGTAACCAGACATGAAAGCACAGCCTTCTCTCGGCCCTACATCCGAAACCAGATGAAGGATCTTCCTGGCCCTGAAATCATTACACCTTCAAAGGTAATTAACACATGGCTTTTGTTTTGTCCCGATGAGCCCCAGATTGTGAAGATACAGCTGCTCTCAGAAACGAACGACAAAGGACAAGGTGTGCTTAGACCGACTTTCATGTCAGCAGCAGGAGCTTGACCTTTGCCCCGTCCCTGACCTCAAATCTATACTGTCAACGCATTTCTATGAGTGGAAAGCAAAAATGAACATGTGGAGTGGGGCCACGCCTGATGGACTGCTAAAATGTTGAATGAGAGAAGCCACCTGGTGAAGTCCACTTTTAGAGATGATATTTCACCATGCAGAAGCAAAACAGCAACTATGCCAGCACTGTGAGTGAGAAAATGTCCTCCAATTTTTTTTGATTGCATCATCTTAATTGAGGCACATCTGTGAGGAAAGATCAGTCTAAAAGACCAAATTTTAGTTTAATTTAGATAAATTGAATGAATGAATGTACAAGGGTAAGCCTGTGACTTGCTAATTTGGGGTTTAATATTCAGTAATATTATCAAAACTGAACTGAATTGAGCTGTATAATAAATTTTACTTTGCACCAATGACAGGGACGGACTAGGAGTAAAAAACGGCCCTGGATTTTCTCCCAAATAGGCCCAGCACAACTACAAACAGTCACTACTCTCTCACAATATTACAGCAATCCTATCACATTTATGACAAATAACATCACAAAACCCATGGTGACCCTGCTGACAAAAACAATAGAAACCATCACAAAAAAATCGAATGATTTCCACTACTAATACCATTACAGACATTACAAACCATCAACTTTTAACCATTAAAACCATTAAATAATGGTTGTCCTGTAGTGTGCTTTGGGACATATTAGCCTACATTAAGATTTAGTGGCTTTAACAAAAGCCATGAATAGAAGGTGACCAATTACCAGTAGAGACCAACAGGCACCATTACACTTTCCATTAAAACCAGTAAAACCATTACAAATTATGTGATGGTTTCTATTTTTTTCAACAGAGGATTGAAATAAATGCATTAGCCTATTGTATGAACTAAAATACTTGAAATCTACATGAAAAGAACAGAATGCAAAATGTATATGACAATGATAAACATAAACCTAGAATCTAGAAACCTGAAACAACAGAATTCTTCAATTTGAGTATTCATATGTCTCTCTCTCTCGCTGTGTGTGTGTGTGTGTGTGTCATGTTAATCAGACTAATCACCTTATAGGCTACTTCATTTACACTCTTTTCTAGCTCAATAGCTCTCAAATGTAACCCGTTGTAGAATCGCTGCTCTCTTTATGAATGAACGGATATTCATGCCAGACAATGCAGAAGGATAAATAGCAGTTAACGTTCTGTCTAGGGTTGTCTTGGGATTTTATTATAGTGCTATAGGCTACATGCTGTGTATAGTGAGAGAGGCGGGCAAAGGTAACCTGATGTAACTGTTCGCTTTTTTTCCTTTTAACTTCTCCCAACCACCTTTATCTTCACGTCTTTTGCTTGCCATCATGAGCCCACTCTCCTTCGCGTCAGTTTCGGCTTCTTATAAGCAAAAAAAGATTGCATTAGTGCACCCTTTTGTCGGCCGTCAACATCACTTAATCTGACACTTTTTATTTGATGATGAACCAGCCAAGGCCGACTGACTTCTCCAGAACGTCCAGATGGCCAGTCCGCCCCTGACCAATGCCATTGATATTGAACTGAATTGAATCAACATTTAACTAAACTGAGCTGAATAAAGACACTTAAAGGGATAGTTCATCCAAAAATGAAAATTTGATGTTTATCTGCTTACCCCCAGGGCATCCAAGATGCCGTTGCAGTCTATCAGTCATATAATGCATGGCAATGGTAACAAAATCTATGAAAGTAAAAAAAACATGCACAGACAAATCCAAATTAAACCCTGCGACTCGTGACGACACATTGATGCGCCGTGTGCGCGCCCAAAGACAGTTGGACATAGTGGTGTATTAGAGGTCAAAAATTATATAAATACTGTTCGGTTTCTCGCACAAACCGATCGTTTTGTGTAGACTGCAACGGCTGGACTTAAAAATCATAATTTGTGTTCTACTGAAGAAACAAAGTCACCTACATCTTGGATGCCCTGGGGGTAAGCAGATAAACATCAAATTTTCATTTTTGGGTGAACTATCCCTTTAATGTCTTCGGTAAAGCTGCTTTGCAGCTGGAATTGAATTTGTTTCAAAATTTAATAATTAATACTGTTATTGTTCTGTTTATTAATGTGAAGCTGCTTTGAAACAATCTGTGCTGTTTAGAGTGCTATAAAAAGTAATGTGACGACTTGAAGTGAATATCAGGTTATATTCAGGTAATTTTATGTAACTTTTATGCCTTCATCTGTTAATTATTCATTTGTTAAATATTTGATATAATATCTCATATATATATATTTTCTCATATATATATATATATATATATATTTAAAAGAGTTTTTTTTAGATAACTTTCCAAATATCAGCTGTATTTGGATTTTTTTTTTTTTTTTTTTTTACAAAACAGACAGCATTAAGTATGTACTAGTAGTTTTGTTTCTATTTTATAACCAAAAACATATATTGTAATTTTTGCATCTTTAGCATGAACATATTTTGGCTATAATTTGAAGTGATGTAGTGAGTGTGAACATCCAGCCAGGACAGTCCTAATAATGTAACATTAAATATTCTGCACACTACATTATACACTTAACATGAAATATACATAACCCACTGTGACATTTAGTTATCTTAAAAATTTGAAACAAACTAAAGGATCAACATGAAAGAAGTATCACAGAAGTTAGCTCTCTTGAAGCCACACAGGTCGATATTATGAACTCAAATTAGATTCTGCATTTCAAATTAGATCAATCATTTATGAATACATTTGATTACAAACACTGCTTTATCAAACTTTTTGCTTTTTCATTCCAAATGCCCTTAAAATGGACAGATCTTCCCTATCATAATGCAGACCAACTGCACAACTGAAGGACTGCACAATAAAGAACTCAAACCTCAGTGTATTTTAAACAGCTTTTGCTTGTTCACTTTATTTGAATTTATTTACATAGAACTTGTATTTAATTTAAACTATTCCTTTAAGATCCATCAGACTTAAACTTCATTTATGAGCAAAGAAACACTTGTTTATTATTACTTTCTTACACTGAGCACTTTTAATTCAAGTCATTGATCCACATAGCCATGTGTGGCTTTCAGAACTATAAAAAGAAATATATATATAAAAATAAAATCTAATTCAAAATATTAATAAAATATATGATATCTCAATGATACTAAAATAACACTGCTCTAACTTAAACATGCATTTGAAATAACTATATTGTGATTACTGTGTTGATGCAGCAGTACAACTGATTTTATGTTGGTTAATATATAATACCTGAGCAATGTATAAAGCAGTGTATTTTCAGCATATATTATATAGAAATAGTAGACAGACATTTCTAAAAAAACTAAGAAAAAAAACAGGCAACAATGTCGATTTTCTTTAAAAAGTAGAAAGTCTTATATCAATATCTACAATTAGCAACAGGTTCAATATGATGTCTAAGTTCATTTTATTGGAGAGAAAGATAAAAGAGCATGTTTCTTTCAACAGACACACATTTCCATTGTATAAATATGTTTCGTGATATCGTAGATGGAGCAATTATCAAAGTGGATCCTCTTGCAAGTGCACCCTGCAAACTGACCAATACAACTGATTGAACGGTGTGCTCAAAAGCAAGCTTAGTGACAACACACACACACACGGACTGAACTCTCAAGCAGGCGTTTGGTTCTCGGGGTCAGTGGCCTGTCTCAGAAGAGTGTTTGATGGTGGCGTTTTATTGTTCCATAAGGTCAAGTTCTTCAAAGCTTTCTGTCAGCTCTCTATGGGGAGCGGGAGCTGCAGCTGTCAGCACACACAGCTTTTGTTTTTATATGAGAAGAGAAACAGGTCAAAGCCTCTCTAAAAAAAAAATTGTATCGGGCTTTTATCGGGCTTAGGCACAAAGTGAAAGATGTAATATTGTTTTTCTCTGCTTTATATTTAGTTTGACCTGAGAAGGACATGAGGAGGAAGCTTGTGCAGTTCCCTATAATTACGCTTTACGTTTTCTCTGGTTCAGAACAGTCCCAGAATGCTGTGTGAGAATCCAGAAAATACTCAATGCAAGTATGAAAATGCAGAAGCCTAGCCAACACATTGCGAGCACGCAGTCTCAGTGGGATAGTTTTCAAAAATGAAAATTCTGTCATCATTTACTCAAGTTGTTCCAAACCAGTATGAGTTTCTTTCTTCTGCTGAACACAAAAGAAATAGTCTTAAGAATGTTGGTAACCAAACAGTTGATGGTAGCCATTGACTTCCATAGCATTTGTTTATTTATTTTTGGTCACACTTTATTTTAAGGTCCAATCCTTGCTATTAACAAACCCTTAACTATGACTTTTGCCTCAATAAACTCCTAATTTGCTGCTTATTATTAGTTAGTAAGATAGTTGTTAAATTGAGGTATTGGGTAGAATTAGGAATGTAGAATATGGTCATGCAGAATATGTGATTTATAAGTACTAAATAAACAGCCAATAGGTCCCACATTATACTTAGTGGCCCTAATACACGTGTACTTACATGGCAACTAGATGTGTACATAGTATGTAACCACAGTGTAAGTACATATTGGTACATAGTATCTAGAGCTGTAATATTTCTGTAACTACACACGTGTAACAACCCTCTGAATGGTTTGTGTAAGTACACATGTGTAACAGGACATATATAACTACATTTTGTATCAACAAAATATGTATAAGAGTAATTGGAACAATTTGATCCAGGGGTGGAGATGGGTAGGTTTAGGGGTGGAAATGGGATCCAGGGGGTGGAGATGGGTAGGTTTAGGGATATGTAAAGTGGGAGGAGTTGGATCTCAAGTTGGTGCACCACTGTAATACCAGTATACTTACATGGTAACTCCTCAGGAACTGTCCACTTAATATAAAATTTAACATTCTGGACACCAACCACAATTTATATGTAAAGCCTAACTTACTGGCCGCTGCTGTGTAACATCAGAGTAATTACATGGTAAATCCATAGGAATTGTTTACTTAATATAAAGTGTAACACTTTTTTTTTTTACCAAAAAGTGCTGTTAGTCCTATTACACATTTGTACTTTCATTACCAAAAAGTGTTGTTACCAATGTCTTGTATTTACACATACCATTCAGTGGGTTGTTACATATGTGTAGTTACACAAACATTACAGCTGTAATGTTTAGACTAAAAGTTTAGATTTAGTCTAAACTACTAGAGTTTAAACTAAATATAAGAAACATTATTGGTGATGTAATGATTAAGACAATGCTGTACCAGGTGAGCTACTGAGAAAGTTTACTATGCCAGAAAAGCCACACGTATGGAGCTGGTTGTGTGATGCAAATGTCAAAATGTATTATTTTACGAATCATGCAGTATGGTATAGGTGTGTTGAGTATAATCTGGTCCTGTAATAATAATTTGTGTTATAGGTTCAAAAGATGTTGGAGTTTTACTGCCACTAGAGTTCATTTCAGATGGAAACTGCAGTGATTGTTCAGGTACATTTTTGCAGAAATGTAGCCAGAGTCATGTATTTCCAATGAACCTGGGTTGCAACATCCTAATAATGTCATAGAAAATAACATAAGTGAAAAGAAACCAACTAGTCATCTTTGTGAACATCACAGGTAATGGCCACAGATCAGGGGAACCAGTAGACAAGAGTCTCTAAACAAGCTGCAGCCAAGACCCAGGTCCCAACCTCATCCAAACATCCAATTCTAGATGGGAAGGTGAAAGCCGTAAGACTGTAGGTCAACTGTAATTCTCAAGTATGCTGAAGGACTTTAAAGAGAAAACATACTATAAGTCTGGCACACTTGACTGACCACCCTGTAGCTCCCATGCAGACGCTCTTGTACTCACCCACACCCTTACTCAAACATAACATCAATGCAAACTTTTTCCTTGCTGCCAGCAAACTGAAGAAGGCCTTTTTAATGCCGTTGCCAAGCATTTAGAGTTTCAAGTGGCAAAAAACACAGGCTTGAAAAGGTCTGTGGTTCGTGCCTTTGATAGCTGGAATGTGCTATTGGACATCAGTGCAAAATGTCTCTGTTGAAATACATCAAAGTCTCTGAATTTATTTTCCAGTTGCGTGTGCTTATGGAATAAGAGTGACTTTTTGTACATGTATCACAAAAAATCTAGCTGCCTTCAGCAAGTTCCACTACCATAACCTAATACTAAACTATTCCTCACGTGTAATATTCTAATGAGCTAATTAGAAAGAAGAATCACAATCAAATGACAATTTGTTTTTCCTAGACGGTAGTGATAAGAAGTCTGATTCTTTCCAGTGAACTGGTTCTTTCTGACAGTTTGTTTCAATGAGTTGGCTGAAATGATCAGCAGTTCATTTGCATAATCACACAATGATGTCACGTATTTGCAATTCTATTATTAAAGCATCTAATAATGACATGTTTTACATGTCTAAAGAATATAAAGTGAATGAACTATTCTTCATCAACTCACTTTTTACATAAACAATGAGACATTATGCAAAGTTTTCGTTGCGAACCCTCGTTCAAGTCCGTTGCTTGGTTCATGCATACGCATATCAGCAACTCGTCAGTTTTTGGTCCGAGTTCAAACTGTTTCTTCAGTTCTGGTGACTCAAGAAGTGTTGTAACCAACCGACTCATCATGACTCGAGGGAGAAACATCAGTGTACTACTGTTGACTTGAAACCTCTGCCATAGGATCACTGTTCCTATAAGTTATATTTCATATACTTTTCAGCAAATACATCTGAAATGTACATTTTGCCCCCTTTATGAAACCCCCATTATGCATAGCAGGCTAGTTAGTATGTTTCTTATGTAAAGTAGGTGTTTATAAGAGTTAAATAATAGCATACCTGGTTTCATGTACGAGTGTACTGTAACTCTATATTGCCCCCATGAGTACTGAGGTTTGTTACTGTCAGAACCGCACAAGAACACACATCAGGTAAATTGTGCTTTGGCCATTAAGGCCCTGATGTAGGCTACTTCAAGCGAAATCAAAGAATGAGCTTATGTGATGTCATTACAAACAAAATCAGACCAAAATGAAGTTAGTTTGGAGTTGCCATTGGGAGAAACAATTTGACAGGTAAACGGTTGCTACACAGGTTCATTGTAAATACATGCTTCTATCAACATTTCTGCAAACTTAAAAAAAAACCTGCCTATATGTATGTATACGAATCGCTGCAGTTTCCAGTTGAATGAAAACTAGAGGCAGTAAAATTTGACATCTTTTATTCCTTTCCACACAAAGTATGATTTAGAGGGCCAGAGTTTCAATTAAGAAATTGAATTTCTTGCACAATATTATGTCATGACTTAAAAACAATTTTAGCATGCTGCGAGCTTTGAAAACTGATACTTTTGAATGTTAGCGTCACATATACAGCTTCATATGTATGGGTTTTCTAATACGTGCCTGTATCAATGTCATAAATATGTACCACGGTCACCTATTGTATGCGCATTTTAGCACCACTCACTGGACATATTCATTTGAAACTACCGCGGAATGTTGCAAAAACCTTATCACAAGTGCATATTTCAAATGACCATTGGTTGGGTAAACACCGTCAACCTACCATGGTGATTATATAAAAGGTGTAATCTCCAGCTGATTTCTTCTGTTCAGTCTGTTGAAGTCAGACGCAAGTAAAAACACACTGGAGAGCTGCTTTATATTACTGAGGTTGAAGTCGTACTTGTAATTCAAAGCAATCTATTGTACACTCTAAAAAATGCTGGGTCAAAACAGCCCAATTGCTGGGTTTGTCCCTATTTTACTCAGCACTGGGTTGTATTTAACCCAGCATTTTTTAGAGTGTATAAAGTACTATATTAATAAATGTGAAGTGACTTGACTGGAGAGACAAACTGAAATCGCTATGAAGAAATGTTTTAATGTCATGTTTATTGTATGTTTGTTTGGTAACATTATTTTAAGGACCAATTCTCACTAAGCATGCATACTAGCATATCAACTGTTTATTAGTAGGCTACTTAAAGCGCACATTAATGCATTATTCTGCATGACCATATTTTAGATCCCTTAACTCTACCCCATACCTAAATGTAACAACTACCTTACTAACTATTAATAAGCAGCAATTAGAAGTTTACTGAGGCAAAAGTCAAAGATAATAATTAGTTAATAGTAAGAATTTGACAGAATGTTCGCTAACAGCATTGCTGCTCATGTATTTTTAACTTGATACCTAATCAAAAAAGAGAGAATTATAGTTTTAAAGAATTATAGGATAAACATTATTTTAGATAAATTAATGAAGCAAATGTGAACTGAATTAAATCTCCAGAGCTATGAAAACGCAACTTCAGAGCTGGGAAATGTCAATTCTGGGTTAAGACTTAAAGGACATCTATGGCTCTCTTCTTGTAGTTAGGAATGTTACACTTTGACTCTATGCTTTGAGGCTCTGTAGTCATATTGGAGCCATGTGGACTTTTCATGGTATACAATAAAGGAGATGTTTGAAATTCCTTTGACTGGTCCCAAAGAGTATAGATGTGTCTGTTGAGGTTCATCTGCATCTGCATCGTTTAATTTTACCGGCAAATCACATGAAATTGATTTTCATGGACTATTGTGTTTATTTTCATTTGATCCCTCGTGTTCCATTGACCTAGGTTCTGTCTCCCCTTGATTGTGTATAAGTTGTATTCAGTTCAGTGTTTCTTTGTCTGGTCTCGTCTACGTTAGCTGTGTGTGTGAACCCTGTCTACCTGGCATGGATTCCCCTTATGTGGATTATTAAAGACTGTTTATCGTTCTCCTCTTCGTATTCGTGCTTCTCTCCCACACCACACCGTGACACTAGCATATATTGGCTGTTTATTAGTACTTAAAGCACATTTTAATGTCTTAATTTGCATGACCATAATTTAGATCCCTTAGATCTAGCCCATACCTAAACACATCTATAACAAAATCTACCTTATTTACTACCAATAAACAGCAAATTAGGAGTTTATATATATATATATATGAAATATTTTGTAAAATCGCAGTTTACTGCCTTTAAACTATATACTTTGAATGTAATGTTGAATAACACCAGTTTAAAACCATTTACATGTACCTCCGTATGTTTGTCAACACAACAAAATAAGTGTGCTTCTTTATAGCATGACAAAATATGATTTAAAATACATTTTAAAACTTAATTTGAAATTATTACAAGTGTTCTTTTTTTCAAAACTGTGTACTTAAGTTTGTTAAGAAACACAGTCATGAAAAGGTACTCTCTTTAAGTACAGTTCAATAATATCCTGCAATAATCTTTGAAAAGCATCCCAGGACAAACCTTGACAAGTTGGTTGAGAAAAACCCAGAGCGTGCAGAGCTCATCTTTCCAGTTGTATTACTTCATAGTTTTTATGACTTTATTATTATTACTGCACATTGGTCTATGATCTGGTCTATTTCTATCCTGTCGTGATCCACATTTCTTAGAGCTGCAAGCCTATCCAAGTACAATAACAGGAGTTCCAGAGAGTGAGAAGTAGCGACTGAGACAACAGAGACAGAAAAAACATATCAACTGGGATTACTACTTTGTTTCACTCAATTAGAAAC
Organism: Sinocyclocheilus grahami; assembly: GCF_001515645.1. Taxonomy (NCBI): domain Eukaryota; kingdom Metazoa; phylum Chordata; class Actinopteri; order Cypriniformes; family Cyprinidae; genus Sinocyclocheilus; species Sinocyclocheilus grahami. The sequence continues at coordinate 163,896 of NW_015506757.1, forward strand.
ATTACAGATAAATCAGTCTACACAGCACAGACAAGAGTGCTGCAGTACCATCTGTCATATTCAGATAGGAAGCAAGTGCAACATTCTTTACCTTAAATGCCTTTATGAGGTACCTGTGAGCTCACATGCTTTTGAATTGTGTATTAGTCAGACAGGCAGATCAGCAGACAGCTGGAAGTTTCCTCTCTCATATTTCCTCTCTGTTATAAAGGCATTACAATGATTAATACACCTTGGGCTACTGTATGTGGATATTGAGAGTGCACAGTGAGAGAACAGACAGCACGCCACTGGTATTTTCGGTCATTATGAAAATTACCCTTGTCATGTCGTGTTAAATGAGAACAAAATATACCACACTGTCCAGGGAGAGACAAATGAAGATGTGCAGATTAAAGGTCCCAGACTGGCACTACCCTGCTGTCCCAAACTGCAATTATGGTCATTCCTTTCCTCTGTACTTTCAGAAGGCTGTAGCATGCATTTTAATGCAGGGAGAAAGTATAAAAAAGTAGACTTGTTGACAAGAGTTTGACTAGTGTGCCCTGAAATAGTAAATGGCCAGGGTTGTAATTTGAAAAATGCTTTAGTCATTCCTTCAGTTTTTTTCAACAGCGAGTGGGAACCAAACAAGCAGAGCCAGAAGTACATAACAACACTGACTTTCTCAAGGTAAATTTTGAATTTTGTTTGTGGTGGATTTGTTACAGCGAACTTTGACAGACATAACACTGATAACAAAGAATAATGCCTTCCCTTTGATGTATTTGAACATCAAAATTAGTTATTGTGTCTTTTATTTCTTTGTATGCTCAGTTTTAAGACAGTTGTACCCCGCCTAAAAAGGAATAACAGTTCACGCTTGTCAAGAAACGTTGCAAGTGCTTCAATTAGTCAACAACCTTTAATTGTCACTAAATGTTAAAGGCAACTTTATTACATACTTTATTAACTTTATTACAAAGAACACACTTCTTACTCATAAATTCAAAAAGGGCCATGTTGTCAGCATGGTTTGTTCTTATACTGTATTTATCACTGCAAAAAAAAAAAGAAAAGAAAAAGATTTTCGCAATATTTTTGGCTTGTTTTCTACTATAATTATCGAAACATTCCTGAATCAAGATGCATTTACTTGAGAAGCAAAATCACTTTGAAATTAAGTCTTGTTTTTGAAAAATGTATGGAAGTTTTGTTAGTTTTTGTGTAAAACAAGAAAAAAAAATCTGCCAGAGGGACAAGAAAAATAATCTTGTTTAGCCTTTGAATTAAGATAATTTTTATTACCCCATTTCTTCTTGTTTTAAGCGAAAACTAACAAAACTTGCCAGGTACCCTGAGCGACCTCAAGGGGGAGTTCTCACAGCACAAGGATCTATTCGTCAATACATTGCGGAGCAAAGGGAAAGATTTTTTTCCCCTCTCAATTCAAGTCTCTAATCTCCCATCCTTTAGTTTATCCCCTTTCTGCTGTTGTGTGATGTTTCAAATACTGTGTATAATTCTAAAATCATGTTTCAGTCTGACTAAGATCATGAATCAGTCGGTCAGAGGAGTCCTTACATCTCTCACTAACATGTGTGTGCAGCTCCAAGAAGATCTCTGTAGATTCTTTGACATACTTTGTATCCCTGTGCAGCTAAATGTATGATTTCAAAACAATATCTTCATTAGTAACCAATGCCGAAGCTAAAGCTGCTTAGCAAACTGGATTTCTGAAGAACAAAATGAAGAACAATTCCCAGATAGTGAGGTCAGGTATCCTTTATGCTGAAGATTCCTTTCATGTCATGGAAAAGCAATGAATCTTTGTTGTATTTTATTACCAGTTGATGCTTGAAAGCACTCCTGAACTCTTTGGAAGTGAGCGAGCGTCTGTTTCTTCTCTAGAGAGGTGTCATCGCATTATTGTTGGCATTTTGCCCCATTCTGATTGGATCTGAGCAGACAAAACACTCAGGCAAAGCTGATTTCCCAGCACACATTAAGCCGACTTGTTTGTTAGCTTAAATAGTACGCATTAGCAAATTACAAATTTTGCAAGTTATTTTCCTCCTTTAAGGGATAGTTCATCAAAAATGAAAATTGTGTCATTATTTACTCACCCTCAAGTTGTTCCAAACCTGCATGAGTTTCCTTTCTTCTGTTGAACATTTCAAAGAATGTTGGAATCCGAACAGTTGCTGTAGCCATTGACTTCCAAAAAAGAACTACAGAAGTCAATGGCGATATTCTTCAAAATATCTTCTTTTGTGTTCAACAGAAGAAAGAATACCTACAAGGTTTGGAACAACATGAGGGTGAGTAAATGATGACAGAATTGTCTTTCTTGGGTGAACCGTCCCTTTTACTAGATTGCCATCATCTCATAACTGAATTTGGCATCTCACTAGCCGACTCAAAACTACTTTTGTTTTGGTCAGGGATGTTCACTTGACAAACTTTTTGGAAGTTTGTCCATCCTCAGTAGAGCTTGTTAAACTGAGTATCATGTTTATTAATATTGCTCAAAGTAACTGTTAGAGTTTTGAACAAACCCCAAACCCTCATCATGCTACTCATTCTATCCACAGACATGAATAATACCTCAGATCATGAGAGATGTGCTATTACTTTTCTAAGCAATTGGATTTGTGATTTTGCTCGGCATACTATTCGGAACCACATTAGCAAGACCAATATCACTATTATCAGCACCAAAACGTTTATTAATTAGAATGTTTTGTGTGTGTGTGTTTAATTGCCATAATTTTGAACATATAATAGGCCTGATTATTGATCAATCTATTAGCAGCTTTAAATTTGCATTTATTGATTTAGCAGATGCTTTTATCCGGAGCAAATGACAAATGAAGAATTCAACAAGCGATTCATCTAAAGGGATAGTTCACCCAAAAATGAAAATTTGATGTGTATCTGCTTAACCCCAGGGCATCCAAGATGTAGGTGACTTTGTTTCTTCAGTAGAACCCAAATTATAATTTTTAAGTCCAGCCGTTGCAGTCTATCAGTTGTATAATGCATGGCAATGGTAACAAAATCTATGAGAGTAAAAAAAACATGCACAGACAAATCCAAATTAAACCCTGCGGCTCGTGACGACACATTGATGTCCTAAGACATGAAACGATCAGTTTGTGTGAGAAACCGAACAGTATTTATAAAATTTTTTACCTCTGATTCACAGCAATGTCCAACTTCCTTGAGTGCGCGCACGGCATCCGGCGCCTGAGGTGTGTACGCGCTCTGGCGTAGCTTACGCAAGCGCCGGAAGTGATCTCTCGCGCGTATACGTCACTCATTGTTTACACAGTACACAGTCATTGTAGGTACGACGGCTAATCAAAATGGTACTTACTTGCGCTTATCCGGATTGTTCAAACCGACTTAAAACTAAAAGATTACGTTCTCTCG
>NW_015506757.1:167395-187402 GCF_001515645.1 Sinocyclocheilus grahami
TTTTGTTACCATTGCCATGCATTATACGACTGACAGACTGCAACGGCTGGACTTAAAAATCATAATTTGTGTTCTACTGAAGAAACAAAGTCACCTACATCTTGGATGCCCTGGGGGTAAGCAGATAAACATCAAATTTTCATTTTTGGGTGAACTATCCCTTTAAAGACACAATACCAAAAGAAGTGCTAGCAATACAAAGTTTACAGCTGTTTCTTGAATATTGTCAGGGATTCGTCAGTGATTTTAATTTAAATAAACCATACAAACCCATTAATATGATACATTATGTTATTTAAAAACTCCAAAAGATGTTTCTCCATCACAACTTTTGGCAAGCACCAAATTTGTAGTGTATGCACTTTAAAGTACTGTAATACTTCAAAATTGATCTGATCATCAAAAAATATCCAATAGAGAGGAAATATAATAGAGAGGAGGGGAAGCAACACATGAATGCAGTCCTTAACAGAAATGCAGCCTGTTACAGGTTCCAATGCTGGTGGTTCATTATATTTTTACAAGTTTTTCTGGTCAACCTCCAAACTGTGGTCAACAACATCGAACCATTTGTCTAGCAGGTTTGTGAGGGTTTTCTAATGTTCCAACCACTCGAAAAATGAGGAAGTAATTTTTTCTTCTTAAAATGTTTCTCTGATTCATGTGTCTTTTAACAATGCGTTTACAACAGTCATGTCTAAAAATAGCTTAAGAGAATGTTATGATTTTGTTTCTGTCTTGGACTTGTAAACATGTTTACTACCAATATACTGTAATATTGGGGGAAAAGGAGGCGATTTCCTTCCAGTAAACATTTGGAGTTATAATAAGTTGAAAAGACAGACTCAGTTGCTATTTGATGTGGTTCGTTTTCTGACTGGAATGCATGCTGACGAGCTTTTTGCCATTTGAAGCCCTTGTTGGTTTAATGAAGTGGTAATCTGTCTACATCTTGTATCTAGAGTTCACAGTGTCAGCTGTACGGTTTACAAACTCCTCTGTAACACTAATAATGTTGTCTTGAAAATCCACATTTACAACTTGTTGGGTGAACTCCAAACTTGTGGTGTTCTCTCCCATGGATGTGTGCATGTTTGAGGCCCAACCACTATTCTCTACGCAGTGTTGGGGAATAACTCACTAAAGAAGTGCTTTAATGCTACTATCTTGACTACATTTTTCAGTAAAATGACAGTAGCTCTACTGTTTTTTTCTCCTAAAGCGTCCTCTCTCTCTCTCTGATACTAAGCAAAGGGAATCCGGCAGTGAAATTGCTTCATTGTTGTTAGTTACTTTTTAATAATAGCTTGAAGCATAGCTTCAACTGCTACGATTAGCTTGTAGTCACACTGTCAAACTCTACTTTGTGTTTACATGGACCTTAAAAGTTCAATTTCAGCTTGACTGAAATAATATTTTGTCTTTAAAATGTCATATAAATTCTTTTGTGATTTTCATGAAGTCAGACTAACGCCGGGCACACACTGCACGATTTTCAGAGTCACATCTTCTCACAATACATGACTAGGGTGCCATCTTGCTGCTGTGTGCAAACTACACAATGGTTTAGATACAGGGCTCAGACATTACATAGCTTTTCAATAAGAATAATTGCTTACAACTCCATCAAAACTAGTTTTCACAACTAAACACATGATAATTGATAAGAGAAATTCGGGAATGGATTTATTCCTGTCAAAAATGGTAGTCCGCAAAAAGCTTGCAATCAAAGTTTCCTGTAAACGGAGCCCCGCACACGACATGCAGGAAAACAAACTAAATCGCACAGACAGTTTACTAATTCATTCCCTTGGTTTCCTGTCAATCGTGCGCACAAAATAATAATTTGTTATCCGCAGTGTGGGGTACATGCGTATCATATGTACGCGAAAACTGCGTATCATATGCACGCCAACAAATTTCATATCATATGCACGCGAAAGCTGCATATTATATGCACGCCAAACACGTGCGTATCATATGCATGCCAAAGTCTATTTTTGCGTATCAATACTACGAGTTTTTGTTTTTATTTGGCGTACTATTTATACACATTTTCATGAGACCGGGCTCCATAAATCTGTTGCTGCTGTTATGTTAGGTTATGGACAGAGACAATTTAATTGGGTTTTATTTTGAGTTGGGAATAAGTTATAGAGACATTCACAAAAGCCTTGCAGTGTTGCATGGAATCAATCTTAAAGTGGTCATCTGATGCTTTTTTAAAGATCATTATTTTGTGTATTTGGTGTAACAGAATATGTTGAACAGGAAGTAGAACAAATGATTTGATTTAATTAAAATGAGGGAACAAATTATTATATTGAGCACACAATTTACTCAAACCGAGGGAACAATTTACTAATTTACTAATTCAATTTGTCATTATGCTGGGCTCCATATCTGTTTGCTGATTTGCAGTGAAAATTTAAAATTAAACACAGTAGAATATGAATGAAATAATGGTTGCTTGCTGATGTTTTGTTGCAGATCTATGACTCCTCCCTCTGAACTTTCCCTTACCCTCTATCTTGCTCTCTCATTGGTTGTAAGTCATCACCGATGTCATTTCCAGTCAAAACACATTACACACTGCAGGACTCTGAGTCGCCGACAGGTCCAGATATTTAGCATGTCAAATATCTCACAGCATCGGTGACACAGATTGCGTCTTTGATAATACGCACTATCCTTTCACTGTTGGCGATTGAAAATCGGGGCTAAAATCGTGCAGTGTGAACCCTAGAAGTGATTTTGAAAAATAATTGAATATTTGATGGACTAAATACACACCACCACATCTTTGAGGGCAAGAGGCCATTATAGTGTGATCCGCTTGGATTTGTGCATGGACAAAAGCAAAGGTACAAAAGTGATTGAACACTTAAAAACAAATATCTATAAGTAATGTGCATGCACCAAATGTGTCCATCCGCACTCATGGTCAGTGTAGTGCACTTTGAAAGTCTTGTGTGCTAGACAAAGCAAGAATGCACTAAATAAAGTATATCTGGGCCTGTAGTGTTTCGTGGACAATTAGAGCCATATACCAAGGGAGGTGTTGATAAGTCTGTAGTGTGTTTTCAGTTCAAACTTTCTTCGTTGGCCCCTTTCTCGAGGATGTCAAGGATCCTCCAACAGCAGTACCATGGACTGCCCTAACACTTTAAAAAGCAGCATTAACATAGGCAGTGTGGAGGGAAGATTCAACACATGATGGTGGACGATGTGTTAACCCAAGGGTGAGACCTAGGCAAGGCGCCAGCACTTTCGTCTGGGTCAGAGTAATGCTTAGGTATTCACTCTCTCCCGCAGGGGGAGCAACATCTACAACATCTACCCTGTCCTCCCCTTTTTCCAATTCCCCGTTATGACCATAAGTAACCCGAGACGTTTTCCCATTTATTCACTGACACCTTTCCTGTCTCCGTGATGACAGAAATTCAGAGTAAGTGCAGAGGCAAAGGCACTTTCTTTAGACTGAGGCTTATTAATATCACTTATCGCTTATTAATAAGCACCCAGCCTGGGTGACAAAAATTTACACAAAAGTAATGTAACACATTACTTTCCATATAAAAGTAATGCAATTTGTTACAGTTTTATGGAGTAACGCAATATTTTAATGCATTACTTTCAGAAGTAACTTTCCCCAACACTGCTTTTAGTCCATTTTTTTTTAAATGAAAGTATTCTTAGAAATATACTCTCATAAATTACTAGTTTTACAGTTTTTTTACACTGGAAGTGTACTTTAAGTTATCTTTAAGTGAAATTAAAATCATATTTGTAGTTGACTATTTATATACTATTTTCCTATTTTTAGTTTAAAGGAAGTATACTAATAGCACTTTTGTATACTAACATTTGAATAAACGTCTTTTTGTAGGTGTCACTTACACCGCATGGTAATGCTACACTGAACATTTTCCATGGTCCTTCAATGCTGCCTGAGATGCATTAATACTACACATGCATTGTTGCCACATTCATCCTTGACCAAATCAGTTGATAAATAGTATCACGAGACAAATTCCAGTTTTTTTCTCTATATTTAACATTTAGAGCTGCCCAGTTGTGATCATATAGTGTACGTGGATAAACAGGCTAACAACAAGTAAACAGGGTCGAGGTATTACAGCTTAAAACTAGTCACCAACTCTAAACAATGCACTAATGTTACAGAACTAGGGCTGCACGATAAATCGAAATGGAATCGAGATCGCGATTCAACAGAAGCTGCGATTGTCTTGCGTATCTTTCAGTGAAGCACGGTTCTGTGATCAGCAGTAAATCTCCATCCGAAGGCCAGAGGGCGCTCTCGCGCTGAAACTCCAAATACGCCTCGCATAAATACTGGTTTCATTGATTCAACGTGACTAATAAACACACGACTATGGCAATATACGGTTTATCTGAGTTCTTATTATTATAATTTTCATTAAAATAAAGTACATTAATAATGCAATGCCTTTATCACTGCTTAAATACTATGAAATATGTTGCGTGCCTTATTCTGTGTAAGAAGCCACATCATCTCACAGAAGGATTTATTTCAAACACTCGACTGACCTTATGAAGTGAAGGGCAGCATTTACTTCACAGAGCCGTAGTTCACTGAGAAGCTATGCAAACAGCTGTCATTATCGTGAATGATTTCTTCGATTTCAGAATTGCGCAATAAAATCGTCTGCAATTTTTTTGCGTAACTTGTCAGTGAACTACGGCTCTGTGTAGTAAATTCTGCTCCATCTGAAAGCACGAGATGATGATTTCCTGCTGATTACAGAACCGGCATTACTAACAAATTGCGCATGACAATCGCATTCGATTAATCGTGCAGCCCTAGGCGCAACTATAAAATTCTGATATCTCATTGTTACAGACAATAAGGTTTCTCTGCTCTTTAAATTATTTGGTGTGAACTGCTTAAGGGTCAATGCCAAGGCCATGAGAACACACTATTCATTGTTCCCAGAGTTGGCAGTGATAGCTGGTTGAGTCATTATCTCAGTAGGGAACTGACTTAATGAGACTGATAATGTTCATCCTTTGACAGACATGGACGTGTGTACCAACTGAATGAATGAAGATGTAAATAAATAAACACTGATGGTTGTAAAGGGTTGCAAAAGGCCTAAAATTAACACTTGCCAAGTGCCGAATGCGAGTGAAAATTAGAGTTGGTGAATATATGAAACAAGCCTGTAACTTTTTTTTTATTGTTATTAATTCTAACACTGCCTGAGAACGTGATGTGTTCAGAGTTGTATATTTGCAATTAGATGTAGTTCCCCAATTTTATTATGCCTGTATTTTTAATCAAATACAGTTTAATGGCCAGTAAAAAATATTTATTGCTGGTAAATTTTCTCAAGTCATCGCAAACTAATATATTTAGTTTGATAAGTATTTTTTAAATTGTTTTATTGTAACATTTATAATAAATGAAGCATCAGTATTTCTCAATACTGAATTCAAATTTCAACAATCACTGAATTCCATTGAATACCAGTAGAATTAGTGATGAAATGACTGTACAAGTTCAAGTTGAGGTCATCAATGGCAAATCAACTACCCCTTTTATCATAGATGATTATTCAGTTCCATTTCCCAGAATCAAGGAATTTCAAGGACTTTTCCCACTCCTTGAAAACAAGTGGGAGGTGTTGCGAAAACAACACAATTGTTCTGTTTTGGGAGAAGTTTGTATTCTCCCTGGTTTATGTGTCTATGCTGTGGGGTTGCAGATTATTATGGTTGCTTGTAGTTTCTGTGTGGTTGTCTGTGTTCTGTGGGCCATCTGTGGGTTGCGTGATTGCATTCGAGGATGGTTGTTCTGTTAGCGGAGTTAAACAGGCACAGTCACGAGCTCTCCCTGACGCCACGGGCACAAGTGTCTCTGTCTCACTGTGCTTTCACATATACTCACTGTGCTTTCACACACATATTATACAATACCTTGGTAAGAATTTGGACAAACATTTATACAAACACATTATACACAAACACTCACACACTTCGGCACACTTATGACTGCCAGATGGGTGAAAAGACCTTTGCTCCAGTAAGGTGAACCTATTGTGGCCTCTTCGCCTCAAAAAGGAGATCTTGAATGCCTGATAATAAGGAATGCTTGAACTACATCACTATGCTGACTTCCCTCACTAGCACAGGTTGGCAGGATCTGCAGAGTTTGTGTCAGAATCTCACATTTGATGAATACAGCCCCACCAACACCCAACATCTATTTATTAACTAAATGCGATATGATCCTATTAAAAACCTTTGCACGTTGTCCAAGACCACATTTTTATTTGTAATATGTGGCAATCCAATCCTTTAATAGCTGCCCTTTATGGTTCTGGATTTATTTGAGAAGAGAGTGGGCATCTATATAAAAGCATTTTATAACATTCACATTTGTGAAAGTACCAACATGAACATTTAGTGAAAGAACAAGCATTAAATAAGTGAATTATTACTCTCTAAAATCCATCAGTCACATGCACTTGTTAGCATCAATAGGAATTACACACTAAAATTGCCTCACGCTTAGAAACTAGAACTGTTTTCCAACAACATCATCTTAAAAGTCATGTTCTTTTCCCTGATGGAGTCAGAATGAGTCTGATGGATGAAGAGCATAATGAGGAACAGAGTGTAAACAGTACAGCATGATGTTAAAAAAGAGGGGGGAAACGGAGAGATCAAACAGCCTGTGTAATTCTACTTTGATGTCTTTGTCCCTTGCTCAATCTTGTAGTGGTTGGGCTTTATTAGAATATTCCACAATGAGGTCTAGGCTCTATAGTCTGCCAAAGTCTCAGCGTGCTTGTAGGTCTTATCTATGCATCCTGGAAGTCCAAAATTGGATTTGATTTACTAGATCAGTACTGTTCTAATCTGAGGAGATCGATTGCTGTTAGTGGTAATAGGAGTCATTCAACATTGCACCACATTCTCAAATAAACACTAGCTTGGGAAAACTCGTCTGAAGGGGTTGGAGTCAGTTGAAATGCTACAGTTTTAACAAAAGCATACCTATATAAAAATGATAATGAGTTGCTACAGAATATGCGGGTTTATGTTTATGTCTATGCATGAGTCCACAGTGTGTATAGACTACCCAGGCTCATAATACATGCCTCTACCAACATGCAATTAAAAAAAGCTATATGTATGAATCTCAGCCATTTCCAGTTGAAATTAACACTAAAGCCAGTAAAACTCTGAAAACTTTTATTTCTATTATATTTACACACAATTCCTTGCGCAATATTATGTCTTCGAAACTATTTTAACAAGAAAACTGATATTTTTGAACACATATACAGCTTCATATATATGGGTTTTCACAGTACCTCATGTGACATGACATTGCATGTGTGAGGTGAAGCACTCCCGAATACCAATCCTGTGAAAGTATGGTTCGACAAAACAGCTCAAGCCCATGTATAAAAAAGTTAAGATAGCACAGTTGCATCAGCGAATGTGTTTTTAAATCACTTTTGCTTTCCTTGAAGGGATAGTTCACCCAAAAAATTCAAATTATATTATTAATTACTCACCCTCATGTCGTTCCAAACCCAAAAGACCTTCGTTCATCTTCGGAACACAAATTAAGATGACCCTCCCATAGACAGCAAGGGTCCTACCACAATCAAGGTCGAGAAACGTAGCAAGGACATCAGTAAAATAATTTGTGACTTCAGGGATTCAATGGCAGCGCGCCACAGGAGACTAGATGAGGAGGAGAAGAGTTGTTGAATAAAGTCATTATTTTTGTTTTCTTTGCGCACAAAAAGTATTCTTGTAGCTTTGTAAAATTACGGTTTAACCCCTGATGTCACATGGACTATTTTACCGATGTCCTTGGTAGGACCCTTGCTGTCTATGTGAGGGTCAGAGAGCTCTCAGATTTATTCAAAATATCTTAACTTGTGTTCTGAAGATGAACGAAGGTCTTTTGGGTTTGTAACGATATGAGGGTGAGTAATTAATGACAGAATGTTCATTTTTGTGTGAACTATCCCATTATTATTATCAGGTAGATTTAGGGTTTGGTGTACAGTGTGTTATTTTCCAACATGATAGGATATTAACCTTTTAGCAAAACTCATTTGGACATTTGAATTCTGAACCACTGCAATACATACCTGAAGCAATGCAACAAAAAGTGCAATAAGGCAAGTAATATTGTGCTGCAGAAATGTCGCCACAAGTACATATTTTCAATGAGCCACGGTTGTGTATAGAATAAGTGTATCTTATAGAGGTGGCAATTTGCACAATCTGAACTGAGCTGGGCTGTGATGTACGATGATGTAATAAATGTAGGTTTTTTGGCCAATGACAACTTTGTGTGAGTCCGAAACAATTACATTAATTGAATTCTGGCATGAATTGGCAGGTAACAAAGAGACACGAGAGACAGGACAAGCAAAAAGATTGTGGAAGAAGGAGGCTTATGGACATTGCAGGTAGTTCACATAGGAGGGAGTTGCAGTATTTTAGCCACAAGATGTTCAGAGCCTGAAGTAGACTGAGAAAGGGGTATAGTTTTGCTAATGGTTGGTCCTGGCAGTTCTTGTAATATGTACGCCAAGTAATATTATGCCAAATGAGGTAATACATCTGAAGATATCAACTATAAATCCATCTGCTGTGAAAGAAAGAAAAAAACTATTGCATCAGAAGAAGAGCTGGAACTTGAGGTGTTAAGTAGACAGCCAGATTAATATGTTCACAGATAACAGATGTAGAAACTGAAGGTACAAATCAAATATGGAGTTTCAGGTCATCAGCAGAACACTGATAAGACTAGTTTTCTTTGGTTACAGGAATGAGAAGAGACATCTTAGTAATACGGGGGTGTCTGAACCTACACCTGGAAGGCTGACCACTTGCAGAGTTTACCTCCAACTTGCCCCAACGCAAACTCTACAGGACAGTGGCCCTCCATCCAAGAGCAGGATTGGACAGCCCTGTAGTAATGTGACCAAGTTGGAAGCCAAGTTGGACACATGGTGCATGAGTCCACGGGACAGACAGTTTAGTCTCCATGATGATCAAAGCCAGGAAAAGGGTGGAAACATGAGGGTGCAGAAGGAGACACACTCTTTGACTAAATGTAAACCACAAGTGAGTCAATGGCATTCTTTATAACACACAAGATGAAGGAAAGAAAAAGAAACAAAACAGGATGAAGGACACAAAACATCAAACTTACTGTACAGCCATTTGAAAAAAGGGCTGGGTTGCTCACTCTTCTGTAATTTGACTGACTAGTGTAGAAGCCTTAACTTCATAGGTAAAATTTTATATTTCTGAGAATACTTCCACTATGGATTAAAACAAATCATTCCATGGTTTTGGTCATGAAGAGGAGTGAGTTATTTGGAAAATGTACTGGTATTAGAAGCAAGGCAAGGACGGGGAAGAGAGGAAATTTCGTGGAGGAGAGGGTAGAGGATAGGATCGAGAGGCCAGGTGGATGCACCAAGACTTGTAAGGTGTGAAAGATTGTTTTAGTCTAAAGTGATCTCTAATGGCCTATGGCCCGAGAAGCTGGGATAGGCTCCTATACATAGGACAAGCAGTTTGGAAAATTTAATGGCTGGATAGTCATTAAATGAGGATAGCAGAGGGGAGGGTGATAGAACCATATAATGCATCAGGAGCACTGGAGAATTAAAAAGGAATGATGGCAACTTTGTTTTGATTTGGGTCAATAAACCCTGCCCAACAATGATGGATGTTGAAGGTAGTGGGGAGAGATAAAGAAGAGATAGTTGAATTGAAAGAATGGTGTCATTGCAGACTGAATGCCTTATCACTTGATTCCTGAGAGATGCAAGTAATGATTAAAACTTATTTTAGTGTAAGAAACATGTAGCATTTGTTCATGTCAGCTTTGTTAAAGGCTATTTTTAGTTTTGTCAAAACTCACCTAGCCCTCATCCAGGAATGAGTGTAAACATGCAAATGCAATGCACATTACTCAGAGCAAGTGTAAGTAACACTGGTACTGAGCGGACACATGGTGCATGAGTCCACGGGACAGACAGTTTAGTCTCCATGATGATCAAAGCCAGGAAAAGGGTGGAAACATGAGGGTGCAGAAGGAGACACACTCTTTGACTAAATGTAAACCACAAGTGAGTCAATGGCATTCTTTATAACACACAAGATGAAGGAAAGAAAAAGAAACAAAACAGGATGAAGGACACAAAACATCAAACTTACTGTACAGCCATTTGAAAAAAGGGCTGGGTTGCTCACTCTTCTGTAATTAGACCTTTCACATTGGTTTTGGTTGAATTAAAAACAACTATTGCAACTTTGACACAAACCTTTTTTATATGTCTCTTCAGCTTGTGGTGAGGGATGAAAGGAGAATCTCCAGACCAAGTTCTCCTGAAAAGTCCATCCAGCTCTATTCTTTTACCCTTGCCCCTCGTGTCATGCAACTGTTTATGAAGAGAGACAACAAAGAGACTTCTCCAAAGAGAACCCAGCTGACTCCACATTCTTTGAGGTAATGGCAGAGCAAACCCTAGCACAACTTGATGTTGTGCAAAGATATTCTTTTGCTTCATGGCAAAAGCAGTGTTTGTTCTTACATTAAAGCAGCTCTGTTCAGAGTTGTCTGTGTCTTTGCTTGTTGTCAAGCAAACATTTGAGCTCACATTTGTTTCTGCAGTTGTTGCTTTAATCTCATCTCATTTGTCAGTAGTGCCGAGGCTTCTGCTGACAGAGAATTTGGAATGACAATCATATTCAAGTATTTCACTGAGTGAAAATCTGTTGACAGTAGTTCAGACCAGGGGACTGCAAGGCATTAGCTGTGGTTCCGTGGTTTCTCCCTCAAAGTAATGCTCCGGGGCAGCTTTCTGAATTCAATCACAGCTTGTGTGCCGCTTCCAAGGGTACGTTTGAAATGACAATGATACACTGACGTCAGGACCTGATGTTTTGCTTGAAAAACGAAGCAGAAAAATAATAATGATACAATAGGACAGAGCCCACTGATTGTCTAAGAACAACAGTTTTTTTCTCTGGGCTAATGCGTCCTTTTTTCATCCACCAGACATATTGTCTTCCTAACGAGGAGTGATGTTCATACATCTTCAAAGGACCTTATGATGTATAATTAGTAACAGAAATCAGTCAAAAGTAAAAGCAGTCCCCCTCAATAATCTCTGGCACTTTATTAAATTGATTTACATTGTAAAAAGGTTTAAGTAGAAGTTCTTACAACCACTTGCACCAAATTATTTCTACTCAAATGGGTATTATGCAGAATAATAAAAAGGAGTGAAACTTGCAGAACATATACTTTCAATTGGTCAGTTCCATGAGTATATGCAAAGAAAGCATTTCAGTAAACGCACATTTGTTGTATGCATAGACCACCTGAAACTGCAATGATGAGTGGCAAGGGACTTTATTTTCCACCACAACATGCCTCTATAAACTTTGCCAGCTCTGTTTACCTCTTGGAGCTTGGAATAGGGAACTCGGATGGAAAAGGTTTTGTTGCTATTTTTAGCTCAACATTCCTCTGTCTGTTTTCGTGTCATTATCAGGATCATTAGATGCCAGAATTTGCCTCTTTGCTTGCAATTGTCTCTCTTTACGGACACGTGCAAGTCTTGCACATGAATAATACAAAGAATGGAATCTGCTGCATGGACATGTGAGCCAGTAAATGGATGTAAAGGTTGTTTTCTCATCCTGGTCAACATCAAGGTTGCATTGGACATATACAAATTGTGGAGACATCAAAGCCATGGACAAAACCCCTTCAATCCCTAGAGTGTTTCTGTATAGGCCATAGCAGACGGTCAGTGTCATGTTGCTGCTCTCTATGTGGGTGGTCTTCATGAGAGTGTATTTCATTCCTCTGTGAACATTTGTTGTATTCTGTGCATGAGATGTAAGATGTCATTCGTCTACAAAGTTTAAATTTGATGGTGAGAGATGCAGGTACAACTTTGCAAAGCCACTTTTCCATTGTCCATATAGTTTTGAATTTAGTTTTTTTTTTCTTTAAAAAGGTTCAAATATGTGTTTCAATTCAATTCTTGTTTTTTTTTTCATAATGATTAA
Source organism: Sinocyclocheilus grahami (assembly GCF_001515645.1). Lineage (NCBI taxonomy): Eukaryota > Metazoa > Chordata > Actinopteri > Cypriniformes > Cyprinidae > Sinocyclocheilus > Sinocyclocheilus grahami. The sequence goes on from NW_015506757.1 coordinate 179,510, forward strand.
AATGTCAAAAAATGTCAACTCTGAAATCAGTAGATAGTAGTAAAAGGATTACACAAACATGCTTCAAATAGAAAAGGAGTGTTAAAAGAGGGACTGACAATTGTACAGAAGAGAACGGAGGTTACTTACAGGAACTTGTCTTAGGATTTACTACAGTTCAATAAGCAAGTGCACAGCCGCATCCTGAGCACTGGAATCTCCCCTGAGATGAAGCATCCTCATCTTAGGATGCCAGGAAAGTTAATTCTAAATAGGTCTGCAACCTAACGGATGCCCTCTTACCGTGAGCTGCTCTAAGGAAATGTGGATCATTCATGCTCATTACCGATACCTGTGACCTCATCAGCGTTTGATATTGGAGAGTTGGACAATTGAGAGAGCTTTGATCAACTAACTTGGCCAAAAATAGAGCTCACTTATCTGGTTTGTCCAATGAGGGCCTACTTCATGCTTTGGGCAGTGTTGATGTGTGAGTGAGATAAATACAGGACAAAGTTGAAAAAGGTGAATGAAAGACATTCACAGATGTGGCCAGAAGAACTATGGCCTTGTTTTGTCCCTCCCTTCAAGCTTATCTTCCACCATTTAGCTGGACCACGAGAATAATTACTCTCTTCAAAGTGGATCCCTGACCGTGACACTGTCCCCAGATGCTAAAACACAGTCAACATCCCTTCTAAGTTTATTCTGTGACATAAAATACATAAGTAATACCCCACACAAGATATTTTTAAATGTTTATTGAAAAAAAGTGGTTGCTAACAAATAGTTAAATTAGATGAGGCATTAGATGAGGCATGTTCGGAACATTCTCTTGCAATTTACTGTTGCTGTCAGGAACTATATTTTAGCGGAAGGACAGCATTTAATGAACTTGCTTCAAAAAAGTATACGATACAGTCTAATAAACGCTTCTCATGCAGAGATATGTTGATGTGAGTGCGCGTCTGTGTGGAAGCCCTACCGAAGTGAGGAGGGAATATTACTGTATTTATTAGTTTTCTGTTTCAGGTATGATTCTGTATGAAACAGATGGGTTTTTTTCATGCTGAGAGATAAGCAGATGTATGTGTGTGAGAAAAAAGACACCAGATGAGCTCCTATTCTCTGTTTTTATTTAAGCTCCATTAGACGAGGCATGTTTGGAACATTCTCTTGCCGTTTACAGTTGCTATCAGGAACTATTTTAGTGGAAGGACAGCATTTAACGAAGTGTCACAGTCAAAGTCTACAATCAAGAGAAGACTTCATGAGAACAAATACAGAGGGTTCACCACATGCTGCAAACAAGGCCAGATTAGACTGCAAAAAACATCTAAATGACACCAGATGAGCTCCTATTCTCTGTTTTTATTTAAGCTCCATTAGACGAGGCATGTTTGGAACATTCTCTTGCCGTTTACAGTTGCTATCAGGAACTATTTTAGTGGAAGGACAGCATTTAACGAAGTGTCACAGTCAAAGTCTACAATCAAGAGAAGACTTCGTGAGAACAAATACAGAGGGTTCACCACATGCTGCAAACAAGGCCAGATTAGACTGCAAAAAACATCTAAATAAGCCAGACCACTTCTGGAAAAGCATTCTTTGGATGGCTGAAATTAAAATCAACCTGTACCAGAATGACGGGAAGAAAAAAAGTATGGAGAAGGCTTGGAACAGCTCATGATCCAAAGCAACATGTGTAAACCATGGTGGAGCAGTGTGAGCATGAGCATGCATGGCTTCCAGAGTAACTGGGTTATTGGTGTTTATTGATGATGTGACAGAAGACAGAAGCAGCTGGAAGAATTCTGAAGTGTATAGGGATATACTCTCTGCCCAGATTCAGTCAAATTTGAACATTATATATATATATATATATGTGTGTGTATATTTTTATATATACATATATATTTTTGTATATACATATACATACATAAAGACAAACACTTTATATATGCCATTTAACTTCAAAGAAAGCTGTTTGAAACATCTGAGTTTCTGCCAAAGAAAGCCGCTTACTTGACCATGTGCAGGCTTTTAAAGAGAGTGCACTGAACTGAATTTTCAAATAAAAGTGGTCTGTTTTGTGCTTTCTAATTCTCTCTCACATCAAGTAATACCCCCTATAGATAAAATTAGCATTTTCAAAAAGAAAAGCCTCTCTCTCTACACCACAGCTTTATTCTGAAGAGACCGTTAAGTGGTTGTTTATTTGTTCAAGGATGCAATCAGAAGGCCAGTTTCCCAAACCTCGGTAGTTCAAACTCCTCCTCTCTCAAGCCGTATCTTTTCCATTCTCCCCTACCCTTTCCCTTTCACAATCTCTTTCCACATCCACCTCTCTTTCGTCGCGCTTGATCATTATCCAAAGCTTCCGTGTGACCATTTCTGACCTATGTTCTCTTCTGATGTGGTTGACATGATCCCGAAGTTTAATGTCTATTGAGTAGATTTCCATGATTAGGCCTCTAAAAATAAACTTGCCATCCCCTCACCTAAAGGCCTGTCGGGGGCCCACTATAAGTGTGTACATGTGTATTAGCCCATTTATTCAATAGGAAAGTGTGTGCGGTTTGTGGAGGAGAAAAACAACATGCTAATAATTTAGGCTTTTAAGTTGTGGTCTGATTCATGAAATTCCACCAGTCAAAGACAAAGTAAACAGCCTTACACATGTGGCTACAATATTGAGATGAGAATAAGAGATTCAGGACCTGTCCTCACCTTGCCACGCATATGTAGACAAAGACAAAATCTCACATCGTATAATGTCAAAAACTGCTGTCAGTGGTTCCAGAATACATTTTATAACATTATGTGTCCAAGTTATGGTCTTATTTATGTTTATGTGACTGCATGTAATGCTGGACAGTTGGTTGAAGCTTTAAGATCTATTCATGTTGTTTGAGGTTGCTGATGGCTTCATTACACTTGATTAACTCTTTGAGCAAATTTGCACGCCTGCTCTTTATTCAACAAGTCTCTGTTTTGTATATGTCTCCTGACTCATATCGCTCCAGGAAACTGTTAAATGGGCTCGGTCCTCTCTAAAAACAACACCTCCTCTTTTCTCCACAGCTCCACAAAGAAGAAGCGCCTTGTTTTTCAAGTGGTGGTTTTCTGAAGCCGCACCATTTGATGTGGGCTTCCCTTAATCGCACAACACGCTCTCTAAACATGAAATGCATAAATTTTCTCCCAGACATTTTTCTGTCGCTGCTTTTGAACATTGTTGTGCAGTCTTAATATAGAGCAAGGGACAAGACAATAAGGGAGACTCAAATTAAGTTATTATTTTTGATTGTGTGCATCTACCACTTAGTACTACAAAGGGACAGTGAACCTCTAATCCGAGATGGGACGCAAACACTTTGTAGTCTTAATATCTTTCTTCCTTTCTGTCCACATCACTGGTTTATGGGTGCTGCGTTAGTATTAAACTAGGGCCTTGGAAAGAAGCCTACCATTAAGATTGAAATGTTGTGCTCTTTGAGGTCTGGACTTTTAATTACAAGCTGGGACCGGATGGAGGAGCGTCTCTGTTGTCGGACTGAATAGAGGGCTTGCACAACATCGGTTGGCAACCTGGTGCCAACATTAGAGTGGGAAACCAGCCCTATGGGCGGACAACAGACATGGATGCCTTTTACAAGGATGCATGCTAGTGTCTTCCCTGAGAGATAAATGAAAAAAACAAATCTCAAAGATCTTAATATCTCCACATATAGTTGGTAATCTGGGGATTGTCTTTAAAGGAACAGTGCACTCAAAAATTTAAATTCTGTCATCATTTACTCATACTTCGTTGTTCCAAACACATATTACTTTATTCCATGGAACCCAAAATGAGATGTTTAGCGGAATGTCCCAGGCATTGCTGGGGAAAGTTACTTTTAAAAGTAATGCATTACAGTATTGTGTTACTCCACAAAAAGTCACTTATTGCGTTACTTTTTTTAATTGACAGTAATGTTACGTTACTTCTGCATTCTTTTTCTGAGTTGGGCTTGCTTGTGTGTTTTTAAAGTTCTATTTTTGGCAAATGTAAAAGCCCTTTCACACCAAAAGTGAAATGAATATTGCATTTACTATTGTTTATTAGTATGGTTAAATTGGATCATTGAATGTCAGCAGCAAAAACACTGGTTAATAACATGGGATTTAAATCGTAAATGATTTTTGTGTTAACAATGCAGATTTGTCATATTCTGAATTTGCTTTTCACTGTTTTTAGATTTTAATTTTGAGGAATCTGTTTATGTGCAAGTGAGATGAGTAAATGCATGTTCACATTTAGTCTAGAACTAGTAACATCATGCTTACAAAACGCCTCTGCACTTACTCCCAATTTCTTCTCAACATGGGGACACATGGGAAAACAAAGTAAATGGCGTTACTTATTTGAAAAAGTAACTGATATTTTCTTGTAAATTAAGAATGCATTATTTTACTAGTTACTTGAAAAGGTAACCCGATTACCTAACTTGCGTTACTTGCAATGCATTACTCCCAACACTTGTTCCAGGCGATCCTGCATACAATGTAGTCCATACAAGACGTGCATTATATAAATCATTATTCACTGAAAATGTTACCTTCCAAACTTCTTGTCGATTCAGCCTGAAAATGTTCAACCAGGCAGTTACTTTAGAGACAACCTCATTAAACCTGGAGCCATTTATGGTTGTAGTTACTCGGTGTTTAATGGTAATTAAAGATCTTTTTTTTTTTTACTCCTAGCATGTCTCCTTTCCAGCAACCTCTTTGGGAACTCTATTTTAGATTTGAATTAGTTTTGTTTTAGGGGAACTCTTTAGCTGTACCCTGGATCCTTTGATGTCGTTGCCTGGGTGCTACTGGACAAAAGAGTCTCCCATCAGCTGGACTTAAGGGCAGGGGGAGCTGGTTAAGAGACAAGAGAGGACACAGTGCGAAATAAAGAATCAAAGCAATACCAACAGGCCTTGGGGGGGGGGGGGGGGGGGGAGGACTCTGTGTGAGACTAAACTATGTGTCCCATCTTAAATCTGAAAGGGGCTCGCATGATGCCTTTGTTATTTTACGCTCTTTGTTTGCTGCTTGTCTTTGTATGCGAGTGGGAGCGAGTTGTTTATATATGTAGGCGTAATATACACAAATGCATTCCTACACAAAAGCAGGTGATGTGAAAGCACAGCAGATGGCAATTTGAGAGGTGTTGTTGCTCCTAGGATCCTTCTTGCCTGGGAAGTTGGATATAGGAAGCTGTCTTTGGCAGAGCTGGCATGGCAGTTACTTTAGGGACAACCTCATTAAACCTGGAGCCATTTATGGTTGTAGTTACTCGGTGTTGAATGGTAATTAAAGTCATCACCAAGGTGCAGATATATGCTTTTCTGGAGAACTTCAAAGCGAGATACAAATGACAGTTAAACATTCATTTGAATTGTTACTTTTACATAAATTTTCCTCATCTGGGTTGGGCTTGCTTGTTTGTTTTTAATATAAAGAGCTATATTTTTGGCAAATGTAAAAGCCCTTTCACACCAAAAGTGAAATGAATAAGACTCAAGCTGAAGGAAATGTAAATTCAAAAAGCTCAAACAAACCTTTCAGCTGTGCTGCCATTCTGGATTGCAGGGCAGAACAGAAAACAGGAGAAGAACAGGGCACACTCGTTGAGTGGTAAAGTCATCACCAAGGTGCAGATATGACTTTTTATGGAGAACTTCAAAGCGAGATATAGATGACAGTTAAACATTCTTTTGAATTGTGTTAACAAGAAAAACTCAACAATAGATGTAATATCAACACTATCCATTAAAAAATAACTCTGCAAACTACACAGAGGTAAGGTTCGACAAAGCTAATCCTCTTCATAGGAAACAAAAAAGCAACATTGTCTTCTGAGGTGTTCATCTAATTACGTTTACATAAAAATGACTAATCATTTGGCACAACAGTACACAACCCTATAACGCTAACAGTGCTTTTACAGATTTATGGTTCAATAAAGGTCCTTTTAAAGTAGAAAAGTCTGCTAATGCAGTTAGATAAAAAAACACCTGTGGTTTGCCAGGTAATTTTCCACAGTCATTAGCAGATCAAAGTATGACATTCCTCTGCACTCCACTCAGTGTGTTCTAGTATATGTATCTGCTTCTCCACATACTGAAGAGTGCACTGTCTTGTCCACTAAACATTGGCTGGAAATAGAGGTAGTACACAAGTGCAAAGAGTAAACAGTCACACGATGTTAACAGCTGACCAAATTCCAGTCAGGATATTTGCCTGTGTAGCCACACTAAGAGATTATTAGGATGTATCACTGTTAAGTAAACTTTACAGTTTACTTAACAGTGTCCTCGCAGAAAATAATCAGTTTACTTACCCTTTTTTGCTGATTTTTAATGCGTACAGTGTATTTTACATCATAAATTAAAAGGAAACCTCTGGCTTTCAAACTCCAAACATAACAAAAACAGATATACAGAGGGGGAAATATTTATTTGATCCCCTGCTGATTTTGTAAGTTTGCCAATTTACAAAGAAATTAAGGGTCTGTAATTTTTATGCTAGGTTTATTTTAACGGATAGACAGAATATCAACCAAAAAAAAACCGCGAGTGGGGCTTGAGGAAGTGACGTCGCCTGCGTCTGCGCAGTGCGACCTGATGCAGCCCCTGAAGTGAGACACAGGAAACAGAAATACTGCAAAATAATAATAATAACAACGAGACTAAATAATGTTATAACATTTCGTTTCATCTCGTTTTGGTCAACAAAAATGAAGAGACATTTTAGCATAGTTTTTATTTTGTAAGCCACATTTCGTCTCGTTTTATTCGTCAACGATATTGCATTGTACATTTAATTATTGTCATCATCACATGACCAGCATTTTCGTCTTGTCTCGTTTTCGTCACGTGATAAAGGTTTGTTGATGACTATATTTAGTCATAATTTTCGTTGACGAAAGCAACACTAGTGCGATTATTCGCAAATGGAAGAAATACAAAACAACCAACAATCAGTTTACTTACCCTTTTTTGCTGATTTTTAATGCGTACAGTGTATTTTACATCATAAATTAAAAGGAAACCTCTGGCTTTCAAACTCCAAACATAACAAAAACAGATATACAGAGGGGGAAATATTTATTTGATCCCCTGCTGATTTTGTAAGTTTGCCAATTTACAAAGAGATTAAGGGTCTGTAATTTTTATGCTAGGTTTATTTTAACGGATAGACAGAATATCAACCAAAAAAACCCCCCACACATTATATAAAGTTTAGAAATTGATTTGCATTTCAGTGCATGAAATAAATATTTGATCCCCTACCAACCATCAAGAATTCTGGATCCCACAGATTGGTTATGTGCCCATGTGGAACACAGATTAGTCCTGCCACTTTAAGAAGTTACTCCTAATGTCAGCTCATTAGGTGTATAGGACACCTGTCCAATCTGTATCTTCCATTCCAACCTCTCCCACCACCATGGGCAAGACCAAAGAGCTGTCAAAGGATGTCAGAGACAAGATTGTAGATCTGCACAAGGCTTGAATGGGCTACAAGACCATCAGCAAGAAGCCTGGTGAGAAGGAGACAACTGTTGGTGCGATTTAGTGTTGTTTTTGGCGGCCTGTTTTAATTTTAGTTTTAGTCTAGTCTTTGTGTGAAACTGTCATTTTAGTTTTTATTAGTTTCAGTCACGTTCATACTCTTTTTAGTCTAGTCAAGTTTTAGTCGACTAAAAGTCTGAGCATTTTAGTCTAGTTTTAGTCGACGAAAACTGATGACATTTAGTCTAGTTTTAGTCGACGAAAACTGATGACATTTAGTCTAGTTTTAGTCGACGAAAACTGATGACATTTAGTCTAGTTTTAGTCGACGAAAACTGATGACATTTAGTCTAGTTTTAGTCGA
>NW_015506757.1:187582-195548 GCF_001515645.1 Sinocyclocheilus grahami
AGCATGAACGGTATATGAATGGAGCAGTCACATGGGCCGCGAGCGACTGAGCGGGATAATACACACACGCACACAAGTGAATCCTGAGCGGTGAACTCATTTTCGGCAGCCGGAATTTCTGTGCATCTCTAATTATTGGCGGCATTAGAAATAGATATTATATAATAGCTGCTTTTTTGAACATTTTAGCAATTTAAATTGATTTTTTACCCGGCACCCCTGCTCTCGACAGACCCCGGTTGGGAAACACTGTTCTAAATAATTCCGCGAGTGGGGCTTGAGGAAGTGACGTCGCCTGCGTCTGCGCAGTGCGACCCGATGCAGCCCCTGAAGTGAGACACAGGAAACAGAAATACTGCAAAATAATAATAATAACGAGACTAAATAATGTTATAACATTTCGTTTCATCTCGTTTTGGTCAACAAAAATGAAGAGACATTTTAGCATAGTTTCTATTTTGTAAGCCACATTTCGTCTCGTTTTATTCGTCAACGATATTGCATTGTACATTTAATTATTGTCATCATCACATGACCAGCATTTTCGTCTCGTCTCGTTTTCGTCACGTGATAAAGGTTTGTTGATGACTATATTTAGTCATAATTTTCGTTGACGAAAGCAACACTAGTGCGATTATTCGCAAATGGAAGAAATACAAAACAACCAACAATCAGCATTGGTCTGGTGCTCCGTGCAAGATCTTGCCTCATAGGGTAAGGATAATCATGAGAAAGGTAAGGGATCAGCCCCGAACTACACGGGATGAGCTTGTTAATGATCATAAGGCAGTTGGGACCACAGTCACCGAGTAAAACATTGGCAACACGCTACGCCGCTATGGACTGAAATCCTGCAGCGTCCGCAAGGTCCCCCTGCTCAAGAAGGCACATGTACAGGCCCATTTAAAGTTTGCCAAAGAACATCTAAATGATTCAGAGAAGGCTTGGGAGAAAGTGCTGTGGTCAGATGAGACCAAAATTGAGCTCTTTGGCATTAACTCGACTCACCGTGTTTGGAGGGAGAGAAATGCTGACTATGACCCCAAAAACACCATCCCTACAGTCAAGCACGGAGATGGAAACATTATGCTTTGGGCTGTTTTTCAGCTAAGGGTACAGGACGACTTCACCACATTGAGGGGCAAATGGACGGGGCCGTGTACTGTAAAATCTTGGACGAGAACCTCCTTCCCTCAGCCAGAAAACTGAAGATGGGTCATGGATGGGTCTTCCAGCATGACAATGACCCGAAACATACGGCCAAGGCAACAAAGGTGTGGCTCAAGAAGAAGCAAATTAAGGTCATGGAGTGGCCTAGCCAGTCTCCAGACCTCAATCCTATAGAAAATCTGTGGAGGGAGCTGAAACTTTGAGTTGCCAAAACGACAGCCAAGAAACCTTTAGGATTTAGAGAGGATCTGTAAAGAGGAGTGGATCAAACTCCCTCCTGAGATGTGTGCAAACCTGGTGACCAACTACAAAAAATGTCTTACCTCTGTACTTGCCAACAAGGGTTTCTTCACAAAGTACTAAGTCATGTTTTGCTTGGGGATCAAATACTTATTTCAATCACTGAAATGTAAATCAATTTCTAACCTTTATATAATGTTTTTTCCAAAAATTTTTGGTTGGTATTCTGTCTCTATATGTTAAAATAAACCTACTGTAAAAATCACAGACCCTTCATTTCTTTGTAAGTGGGCAAACTTACTAAATCAGCAGGGGATCAAATAAATATTTTTCCCACTGTATGCTGATTTTTTTGTCCCCCATTTATCAAAAAAACTTGAGAAAATGATTCATTTTATCAAGTTCACAAACATGTTGGTGGATCATAGCTGATTTGATCATCAATATAAAAGATTCCAGATTAGCAGTAAAAAAATTACAAATTCTGGTCTGTTCCTAGAACTAAGCTGTTGTAAGACTTCAGGGACCAGTTGCATACACATATGGCGCTTTTCCACTGCATGGTACGGCACGGTACGGTTCACTTTTGGGGGGTTTTCCACTGGGTACAGTACCTGGTACTTTTTTTAGTACCACTTCGGTTGGGGTTCAAAGTGAACCGCACCGTTACCAAAACGTGACGTGTAAACTCTGCTGATCGCCTGGAGAGAATCGTCACTACCCGCGTCACTGAATTTGCGACACAAACACAAAAGAACCGCTAGATTTAAATCAGCACAGCCAGCGAAGGATCGAATGCAACTGTTTTGAACGAGCGCACCTTTTTTTTAACAACCAAAACGTTTTGTAGTCTGTTGCGGAAGTACAGACGTTCCTCTCGTTGATAGCAGAGGAGTGGATCCAGCGAGAGCTTGATGGGGCGACGAGGAATGAAAAATGTGAATAATGACATGTGAATAATCCCGCCCACTCTAAAGTGGTACTGAACGGCAGTGGAAATGCAAACCGTGCCGAGACGAACCGTGCCATGCTGTACTGAGCCGTACCGAGCCGAGTCGTACCACACAGTGGAAAAGCGCAATTAGTCTATATGGTAAGAGTGTGCCTTAAGAACCAGTTTGACTAACTAGCAGGTAACAAAATGGTAATCAGTCTTACTTTTAGAATTGTACATAACTGACTTAAAGTTATGACAGGTCTTGCAGAAATTAGATAACTAGCTTTGAAGTCCAAGCAGCTTATGCAACTGACAGTAAAGATGTGACTGGCAAAAAAAAAAGGGGCACTATGAAAACAAAAAAACACTATGTTTGGTAACTGCAGTATGCTGTCAAGAGATTATATCAAAGTGAGGTGATCAGTTTGTACAAAAAACACATTTTGTTATAAGCTTTTATGATCCATGAGACTTCAAACACTATGTTTATCTATCTCTTCTTCTGTTACCACATTTTAGGTTTTCCCGTCACTGAGACCATGCCTTTCTCTGTATATGATCGACTTAAGTAGTTTATTCAGCTGTAGGTGGACAGGTCTTGTTTCTCTGTTAAATATCACAGATGCATAGAAGGGCAAGACTTCTTAGATGGTTTTGTTTTAACATTGTTTTAAGGGGCCTTGACTTCCTTTTAATATTGCAGCAATATTTCCACAATCAGAGGAGATCAAGGAAGATGATATAAAGCCACCAAGTCAGCAGTTACTCAAATTCTTAGAATGGATGTACATGTATTTGTGTGTCTTGCAGCAACACTGCTCTCCATGAGTAAAGATAAAAGTTGGCAAAACAAAAATCTGTCACATCCCCTGGAGCCTCATCAATAGAGCATATATGCACGAATAACTCAAGTAAATTAACCGTAGAACATTACCAGCTTCTGAACAGGTCATGTCCAAAGAATAAGTTGTCCTACTTACATACAATGTTGGGGGTAACACATTACAAGTAACACAATTTACATAATCAGATTACTTGTTCAAGTAACCTTTTTTTAAAATTAACACATTACTTTTAAATTCACAATAAAATATCTGAGTTACTTTTTTAAATATGCAATGCAAGTTACCTCTCCTATCCCCATGTTGAGAGAAATTGGGAATGAGGTGCAGAGGCACTTCTTCAGCCTGAGACTCATTCATTTCACTTATGGTGTAAAAAAGGACCTTTACAGTCGCAAAAAATATAACCTTTTGGTTTTTCATTATTAATGTATTACTTTCCATATAAAGTAACTAACACAATTTGTTATTTTTATGGAGTAACAACATTGTAATGCATTAATTTTAAAAGTAACTTTCCCCAACATTGCTTACAGAACAAAGTTATCTCTTTAAGGTTTTCAGTTTACTTACTAGTAAGGTATGTTGCAAAACCTGTGTTCTGGAATACTTAATTCTTCATTCATACCCACCAGTTTGGGTAACTGTTGGTATTGTAGTGTACTGAACACTAAACACCACAATCTGGACTGGCATGAAAGGACCATGGTTTGATAGAATGGCTCAGTCTCCACAGCTCAGTGCTCTGAGTTCCTGTGCCAGGGTCATAGCTCACTGGATGACAGGGGCACTGATGTAGGGGGAAATTTGGCCCTTTCTTTCAGAGCAGTCGGTCATACATTCAGGAAATTGTACTCCTATTGATATCCTCTCAGAAGCTTCTTGCCAAACAAAGGTGAAGAAACACTCATTTCCAGGAGAGTAGGAGGGTTCACCAGATACATTACACTCATTCCCAAGGGAACCTTCAAACCACAACCATGACATGGTTTACTGGGGCAACTACTTTGTTTTGTTGTATGGGGGGAAATGCAGGCTTGTTTAAATATCCTCATCTCCTGTCCATGCTAATGTTCAAGCACTTTGGTTTGCTACCTAGATCACAGCCAGTTTCACCTCATAGTGTAGGACAGACAAGAGTGTTGTGGAGTAACTAATTAAAATAAGAGACAAAACTCAAAACTTAACTACATTTTTAGTAGCTTGAGACTATCCCATATGCGTTTAAAATACCATAGTCCAGCGGTTCTTAATCCTTGTCCTTGCAACCCCCCGCTCTGCATATTTTGCATGTCTCTCTTGTTTAACACACCTGATTTAGATAGCCAACTCGTTAGAAGAGAGCGCTATGAATGAACTGTGTTTCGATTGACATGTTCCCTACATAGTGTTCACTGCTCTCTACTCCCTGCACACCGGAAATCGGCTGAAGTTTACTTCACTTAAAAACGCAGATTTGCGCTACACCACTGTCTGCAGTCTTCACACACAGACAAAACTTACTCCAGAAGTGTGAAGGGTTATTTAACCGTAACCATGAGATTTGCATAGAAGTCACGTCTCGAGCACTTTAATACCCTTTGAATAGAACATATATGCTTCTTTCGAACTGGAATCATGGCAGAATATCCTGTGATGTCTACTTCACAGGGCACTTACGGTCGAATGGATGGCCCGTGATAAGACGATGGGGTGCGTTGAAAGACAATGATCATGTATTGAAGATAGCCAGAGATATTGTCAAAAGCATTAAATATTGTCATTATTAAGAGTATTTGGCATTTCCAATTAATGTATGCATGTTACATTCTGGCTATTATTATAGGTTACTTTTATTATTAAATTAATATTACAATTAATTTGCTCCGCAATAATTTTATAGTGCATCACCACATAACTGATGCACTGAGGATAATCAAAGATTAGGCTATTAGCTTAGGCCACTCTTCATTGAAAATGTTTTAAAAATGTATTTTAAAGGGGTCATATGATGTTGCTAAAAAGAACATTATTTTGTGTATTTGGTGTAATGAAATGTGTTTATGCGGTTTAAGGTAAAAAAAAAAAACATTATTTTCCACATACTGTACATTATTTTTTCTCTTCTATGCCCCACCTTTCTGAAACGCGTTGATTTTTACAAAGTCCATCGGTCTGAAAAGTGAGGTGTGCTCTGATTGGCCAGCTATCCAGTGCGTTGTAATTGGCCGAATACCTCAAGCGTGTGACTGAAATGTTACGCCCCTTACCATATTGTGATGCCGTGTCCCGGCCGGAGCGACGATCAAAAACAATCAAACCCATTATAAACGAGGCATTTGTTGCATCCAGTGGGGACATAACTACAGATTATAATGACTTATACTGTCTTTTTATGCGTTGCGTTGCATCGCGCCGTGTAAACATAAAACCATGTCTGCATTTGTTGCATGTCTCTCTTGTTTAACACACCTGATTTAGATAGCCAACTCGTTAGAAGAGAGCGCTATGAATGAACTGTGTTTCGATTGACATGTTCCCTACATAGTGTTCACTGCTCTCTACTCCCTGCACACCGGAAATCGGCTGAAGTTTACTTCACTTAAAAACGCAGATTTGCGCTACACCACTGTCTGCAGTCTTCACACACAGACAAAACTTACTCCAGAAGTGTGAAGGGTTATTTAACCGTAACCATGAGATTTGCATAGAAGTCACGTCTCGAGCACTTTAATACCCTTTGAATAGAACATATATGCTTCTTTCGAACTGGAATCATGGCAGAATATCCTGTGATGTCTACTTCACAGGGCACTTACGGTCGAATGGATGGCCCGTGATAAGACGATGGGGTGCGTTGAAAGACAATGATCATGTATTGAAGATAGCCAGAGATATTGTCAAAAGCATTAAATATTGTCATTATTAAGAGTATTTGGCATTTCCAATTAATGTATGCATGTTACATTCTGGCTATTATTATAGGTTACTTTTATTATTAAATTAATATTACAATTAATTTGCTCCGCAATAATTTTATAGTGCATCACCACATAACTGATGCACTGAGGATAATCAAAGATTAGGCTATTAGCTTAGGCCACTCTTCATTGAAAATGTTTTAAAAATGTATTTTAAAGGGGTCATATGATGTTGCTAAAAAGAACATTATTTTGTGTATTTGGTGTAATGAAATGTGTTTATGCGGTTTAAGGTAAAAAAAAAAAACATTATTTTCCACATACTGTACATTATTTTTTCTCTTCTATGCCCCACCTTTCTGAAACGCGTTGATTTTTACAAAGTCCATCGGTCTGAAAAGTGAGGTGTGCTCTGATTGGCCAGCTATCCAGTGCGTTGTAATTGGCCGAATACCTCAAGCGTGTGACTGAAATGTTACGCCCCTTACCATATTGTGATGCCGTGTCCCGGCCAGAGCGACGAGACAAAAACAACCAAACCCATTAGAAACGAGGCATTTGTTGCATCCAGTGGGGACATAACTACAGATTATAATGACTTATACTGTCTTTTTATGCGTTGCGTTGCATCGCGCCGTGTAAACATAAAACCATGTCTGCATTTGTGATCGGAGAAATGACAAACAACAAGCGCTACTCTACGCTACTCAAAACTCACGTTTGAATCATTAGTGGCAAATCCTTTAAATATGAAAACGTACTTACAGGCTGTGAGTCAGAACAGCAGGCATTGTAGTCTACTCTCCGGGGATCAGGAAACAGTCCTTCATAAAATGCACAGCACACATCTGAATATTTGGGTTGAACTATTCTGGAACAGTGTTGTAAATACAACTTAACCACTGAATTCTAGTCGTGTCCTCTTTTAGAAGGCCAAACAAAGTATTTTCGCTTTCGCAATGAAACACACAGCGTCTTCACAACATGGCGGCGTCGGTGGCAGCAACAATAAAGTTACGCCTTCTTTCTTTGCGGGAACATTTGGGCGGCATTATGCAAATATTCCCACACAGTGACATAGACACGTGGGGGCGTGTTTAAACGAGGCGTTTTAGGAGGGCGTGGACCAGTCTTAACTTTTATAAAGAATATCTCTTTGTGTTTGAGACTTTAGTCTTTGCAACTTTAGGGATCTTATCTATTCACGAATAGCTTGTAACACTCCAAAGAGAAAGGAAAACTTGAAATCGCATCATATGACCCCTTTAAAACAAGTCTATTATACCCTCTAATGAATTATAGGCTTATAGCCGAAATAAAAGTGTTAACAATTCAGTAATCAATGCAGCTTTATTTTAAGCAGATTTTTTGCGCTACGCCACTGGTTAGCTTGACTTAAGCCCATTTTGGTTTTGATATGAACACTAGGACATGGATACAATGTGCTTGATGTACATTTTGTCATCAGTGTATGCACACAGTCTGATTTTTCTAATGTGTGTAATCTATGCTCAGGTCACACATGGACCTTGAATTGTTTTGCAGTAAATGAGTTAGTCCACAAGATGACAACACTGGCCTCAACCATAGTTTCAGAGTCACAAAATAAACTAGAAACAGAACATCATGATACTACAGACGGCAACCAGTGTTGCCAAGTCCGCGGTTTTCCTGTGGAACTGGACTACTTTTATACTGCTGCCATGGGCTGTTTTTTAGTCTGCTAGATGAAGCGAAATCCCCCACCCCACGGAACAGGATTTTGTCAAAGGGGGAACCTCCGTGAAGGAGGTTTTGACCCCACATAACGTGATTCTGGAGTGATTTTGATAACGTCCCCCCCCCCCCCCCCAGAATTTACATGGGTTTTTTTTTTT
>NW_015506757.1:195682-214163 GCF_001515645.1 Sinocyclocheilus grahami
CCATAAAATGTTTTTGTGGAATTATTAACAAAGCCCCCCCCCCCCCCCCCAGAATGTAACTGGGTTACTTTTGGCTATATTTTGAGCTTCTTCTGAGTTCCAGTGGGGATGGTTTTGTAACACAGACCTGGCAACCCTGACAGCAACAACAATAGACACCCTTGTTGAGGAACGCTTGGGGTTAAGGATACACGCAACTCTAGTTTAAAGGTTTAAATTGGCATCAAAATTAAAGAAAACTTTGGGCTTTAAGCTAAGCTACTTTTTACAATTATGAGTACCTCTCAATTTCTTAGCGGCATTCATGGATACATGCCTGACTAACATCTGGCTGTGTGCTTGACAGCTTCCCAGACAACCCCCCCCCCCCCCCCCCCCCCCCCCCCCCCACACCACCCCCAAAAAAACCCTGGCGCATTCCTTCAGCATGAAGCGTTTGTAGTTTGAGCGAATGTATCCGTGCTCACAAAGAAGTTGTATTGATGATTACCTGACATTTGCTACACACATTCATACACATTCATGCAGGTGTAGTATGTAAACCCCTGATTCAAAGCTTTATTCGGATGCAGAATATCCATTCAACGAAAATCATGAATGCTATCAATCATATACGGTTTCCCCAGCAACAAGCCTCATAAACAGTACAGTACAGAGTCTCCCAATTATGCCAGTCCATAGTCTTTCTGTCTTGCTATCTGTCCCAGCATGTTGTGAAATGTTTTTCATAGCCAATAGCTAAAGTCTTTTTGTTTTATGTACAAAAAGGTGAACGCACAGGCGGCTCCTTTGAAGGCTTTGCAAATTTATTGCTGTTTTTCCATCAGGCCGTTTTTTAAATTACAGCTCATTGAGATTGGATCTGCACTGGTGCTGTTTTTGGAGTGGGTTTACTTTTCATGTCTGGAAAGGAGTAGAACACTCAGATCAAGGAGGACGCTGAGTATGAGGGAGGACAGGGCCTGTATACAGAGGTTATTGGCGCATTTAACTATTTTCTTTCACATAGACTTGCCTCATCTGGTTAAATGTCCACATGAATGAAATTAATCACATTACTGTAGTATATGTATATTTATATTATACAGTGAATCCAGTGAATGAAATACCTATATTTTATTATGATTTCTTATTATTTGAAACTTTATCGCAACAGTCCAGCATCATTGCAAAAACAGATTTGCCTCTTTATATCTTACTGTACAATGAATGATTGTAAATTGTTTAACATCACATTTTATGTAGTTTTACTCTAAAATCCTGTCAATTCTAGGTTTTCTGGAAGTGCAGTAAACAGTAAAACGTCATTCCCGGAAGTCCCTGCATGACACGCCACATAATTATGCTTTATTTTAATAGTTTTGTTTCCTTTATATTCTGTTAGCGGTAAGCACACTAGGGCGTTTTGTGTTACATTCCATACTATTTAGTTAATTGCATTATTTTGGTGTCATGTGTGGTACCTTGAATGTGTTTTTGTGTTTGTGAGTATGACCCTATACACAGACTACATACGAACATTGGTCACGTTTTCTATACAGTGTACTTTCAGCAAACTGATTCAACATGTGACTTTCTCAGTATTTAAAGGTAAACTTTTTAAAAAAATTGTATTGAAGTAGCTTGGTATGTTAACATTATATCATTATATCTTATCATTATAATCTACAAATAGATAGATAGATAGCTCAACATCTCATTCGAAAAGATACTCCTGTAGCATAACACAATCAGTAATTTTTTTTATTTGCACACGAGCTTTACGGCAGACGGTAATTCAATCGTTTTGCCTCGGAAGACTTGGAATATTCATATTTTTAAATAAATTATGACTATAGCTATATCTGCCTGTTATATCTTGTGTTTTATTGACAAATGGTAGGTTTAGGGGCAGGGGTTGGGTTACGTGCTCATAAATGTGTAAATAGTGTAATGTACACACTAAAAAATGCTGGGTTGTTTTTTCGAACCAACTGCTGGGTTGAGCCTGTTGGGTAAGGACGTTGGGTTGAAAATTGTTCTTGATCTATAACCCAGCGGTGCTGGACGTGAGCGGACGTGAAAGAGAGCATGCACATCACGTTAACACCGGACGACACCAGTGCGAGCAGTCGCTATTTTCTCAGCGTCTTCAGATTTATGGTTAGTAAAGATTAAAAATGTAAAGTCATCATTCATTGTTTGAGTCCGGTAGTATTTTGAGATTTCATGGAAGGCAGAAATAGTCCGAAAAGAGCTTATATTGAAAAATACGCGTACGCGGTTTTCACCTCAGAAATAAGTTAGTCTTTTACTGAACGGAAGAGGTACTTTTAATATAACGTCAGTGAGCGTCTTATGTCATATTTACATACGATTTTATAATATTTACATTTTTTGAGGTGTTAATAGAGGGTTATTAACATATTTACGTCATCTTCTTTTTCGCGGTTAAACTGAAGGTAGTTTCCTAAAGGAAACGGTGTTATGTAATATAGTCTAGCCTAATTATTTTGAGGCTGATGAAGAGATAGTTAAAGTAATGTTTTGCACGTAATATTTCAGACATGTTGAGCTTTGTGTCTTCATTGTGCCCACGCCAGGAGACACAGAAGCCTGCTTGTGTGAGGCGGCGATTTTCTCAGCTTCTTCAGAAGAGAGGGAAAGACGGTTAAGGCAAGTAAAGTTCATAATTCCATCATGTTATCTTTTTTTTTTTTTTTTTTTTCTAAGAGTAAAAGAATGTTTGTTTTTGTAGATGTTGAAAGCCAGAGGCATAGAAGAGCATCATTCTTTTGAAATTGAGGTGAGTTATTTTCAGAAAATAAATGTTTCCATTGTCTCCTGCCTGTTTACTTCACATTTTGATGCAACAACAGTATGATTATGTGTTCATATTTTATTTAAACCATTGATGTCCGTGTTTTTCATTGCAGAACTCAAACCAACTTTGGAGTTGTCTGATTTGGAGAGTCATCATTCTTGGTCTTCCTTTCTTAACGGAATAGTTCACACAAAAAAAACCTATAAGACTTTTGTCTATCTTTAGAACACAAATGAAGATATTTTTAATTTTCTCTCATAATTTTTTGTTAATCCATTGAGAGTCTAGATATTCAGTATTTTCAAGCTTCAAAAATACAGTTATTATAGAAGTAATACATGCCAATATTTACATATGAATAAATCTTAAATTATATCATAGCGAACATGTCTGTTCAGAAGAAAATACTGGTCTCCCAGACTTGCAATGGAGAACAACAATTAAGAGAATATTAAATATATGTATTTGTGTTCCAAAAAATTAGCAGAGTTTGTATGGGTTTGGAACAACATGGGGGAGTATAAATTATGACCATTTTCATTTTTTGGTGAACTAACCCTTTAAAGAGCAGCCCTCAACGTACATGAAAATGTGTGAGGTGTGTGAATGTCATGTCTGTTTTAATGTTTCAGTAAAGAAGTGGCTTTCTGAAAGCAATATATTTAAAGCATTTTAAATGCCCTCACACTGTGCTGTGATGATGGGGCTTCTTCATGACTACATCAATTATGCTAAAGAGATCATGAAAATTGGCAGCGATGCATGATCTGTATTCATGGACTATGAAACAAACGGTAAGTGTATAATTTGTAAAAACAAAATGTTAAATGCTTGTTCTGTGTTGTTTAGTAGAAATGGAGTTTACACTCTTTCACACATATGTTTCTGATAAATGTTATAATATCAGTGTTAATGTTGTGGTTTATTTACTGTCATGCCAGAATAGTTTGTAAAGAACATACATATGAACTAATTGTACAATTATTGTATAATAGTGTTTTTGTATAATATTTTTATACAATATATAACATTTACCAAAAAAGTCACATTTGATCTTAAAAGTTATATTCAACAAATGTTTAATTTTTCATTTATAAACTCTGTATCTGTTAATGCCATACTTTTCTGCATTTGTTCTTACATGCATGTTAATTTGGACAGTTTTCTCCTCTTGTTTTAAATAAATATTTACCTTCTGATAGTCATTCCGTGTGTGTAAAGATTTGTACAAGATTTGTAGGTTTAATGTCTAGCTAGATTTGGGTTCATTTTAGCCTAGCAATGTAGTAATTTTAAAACATAAAAAAGCAACCCAGCATGCTGGGTCAAACATATAACCCAACTTGTTGGGTCTAAACAACCCAGCGCTGGGTTCGTCCCTTTTTGACCCAGCGCTGGGTTGCCAAAATAACCCAAATTGAGTTGTTTTTAACCCAGCAGTTTTTAGTGTAAATAAAACTGTTGTGACTGTTTACATTGAAAAATCACACCCCAACATATATTCAATAATAGCAATATTATTACCCAATATATAACTTAATCATGATGATAAAATTCCCAGTGCCTTTCACGTAGGCATTTTTTTTCTCAGTGTACAGTGTATTAATTGTGACCCATAATAACAATCTATCTGCGGTTGGGACATTTCTACTGTCGCACAATAAATATCTTCATGGATGGTCATGTGTTGAACCACTCTGCGGACCATTTGAATGTGTCGTGAGTAACAGCTCTACCCTCTTACTCCCTCAAACCAACCTATTTCCAACAGCTCTGCTTTATTTCAGCTCTGATGTCAAGACAGGTTGGTAAATCACCTCAGCTGCTCACTCTTTGTTTTATTAGATTTCCTGCCACAGAGACGTAAAAGTGGTTTGAACAGCGTCTCCTTGGTCTCTTGCCACAAGCAAAAAAGAGGCCTTGCTTTTAAGCACCTCAATTTTTCCTTCTTAACTCAACATTCCGATTCTTTTGAGGTTTTATGTATTCCTATAATAATAAAAATCTTTATATCCAATACAATTTAATTGCACAACAGGTGCACTTACTAACCACAATAAGGCAAAACATTAGTCACTAATATTAATATAAAGTATTCACATTCTCATTATTTCACAGCTGAGACTTCCAAAATATAAAGTTTCTTTATGGTCAACATTTCAGATTCATATATATATATAGTGGTGTGAAAAAGTGTTGGCCCCCTTCCTGATTTCTTATTTTTTTTGCATGTTTGTCACACTTTAATGTTTCAGATCCTCAAACAAATTTAAATATTACACAAAGATAATGCAAGTAAATACAAAATGCAGTTTTTAAATTATGATTTCATTTATTAAGGGAAAAAAGCTGTCCAAACCTACCTGGCCCTACGTGAAAAATTAATTGCCCCTCCTCTTAAATTATGAAAGAACTGTGATTAACCACATCATTTTAAAAGCTAGTTGTAGACTAGTTAACTCTAGTAGAGTTAAATCTCACTAGCCACACGCAGGCCTGATTACTGCCAGACCTGTTGAATCAAGAAATCACTTAAATAGAACCTGTCTGACAAAGTGAAGCATGCTTAAAGAGCAACACATCATGCACATCAACACAGAAATTCAAGAACAGATGTGAATCAAAACAGTTGACATGTATCAGTCTGGAAAGGATCATAAAGACATAATAATCATTTAAAAATGGCATTTTGTATTTACTTGCATTATCTTTGTGTAATATTAAAATTTGTTCGATGATCTGAATCTTTTAAGTGTGACAAATATGCAAAAAATTTAAAAAACAGGAATGTATCACACCAATGTGTATATATATATATATATGTGTGTGTGTGTGTGTGTGAGAGAGTGGTCTAGTAAATGCAGCAAGGCCAATTTCTCAATTACTTCAATTCATGTGATCATTCCAAATATCCCAACTCTTTTGTGCATTCCATTGAAGGGCTCATCATCTATGTATGTCCTTATCCCTTCGAAGGGTTTACCCTTGAGAGTCAGTATTTTGAAGGGATGTGGGGTGTAGGAGACCAAAAATAGTTTTTTGGAATGTACTCTCTCACAATTCTCAAATCAAATTATGAAGTCTGGTGACAAGAACCAGTGGCATTTGGTCCTACCATTTTAGCCCTTCCATTTCAGAGCTTCATCAGAGGAAATGATACAGCGCGTGTTTAGCGTTTATGCTACATAACCAGTTCCATAGGTACTGCTTTTTTTTAACACCGTAAACTTGCTTGGTAGCACACAAGGTACAGTACATCACTTGCAATGCTTCAGGTATGAGTCCCGTGAAGCACAAGTCACAATAAAAAAAGTTCTAAGACTTGTAGAAGCAAACTAAAATGACATAGCTGCTTCAGCAAATGTGGTTTTATCTCATGTTTGCTTTTGTTAACACTATTGGTTAGGTTTAGAGAAATGATTAGTGTAGGTGGTATATTAACCTTTTAGTACCACTCCCTGGAAAGTGTTGCAAAACATGCAAGAAGCAATGTAAAGTAATTAAATGTTACCAGGTTCACACCCATCTGTTTCAGATATAACTACATAATGAATAACTGCACTTTTATCACTACTCAAAGGGCATTTCACTTTAAGTGTCACAAAACGTGCAAGAAGCAACATAATATTTTGCAGAAATCATAAGAACTGACAAAATGTATACCCTGAATGTGTTATAAGTCAGTTTGGATAAAAGCATCTGCCAAATGCATCATGTAAAAAGTCTTTCACAACTTTCACATATCTGTTCTATTGAAACCTGAAATTATCTAATTTGGCAGCTTGCTGAGAGCAGTGTATGCTGTAAAAACTGCATTTCTGCCTAAAAAGTCAAACAAGAACACTAATGGAAACAATAAGAAATCAAAATCATTCAGAGGAATTGGAATCAGTACCACAATTCACAACTCAGCAACTGAATTAAGGGTTACATTTTGGTACGTTATTTACGCAAAGCTAAGTCCTAGTAGTCTTTTTTTTATCTTATAGACTTTTCTTGTACAATTCCCCATTTAGCATAATTGTGATAACCCATCATTAAACTACATTCTGATATATGAATGCTGGAAAGAGTGATGGGTTACAATCTAACACTTTCTCAAACAATGCCCCGCCAACCTTAGCTCTAATGGATGAGTCCTAACTATGGTGTGACGCCATACTGTGTTCACCACAAGCGCCAAGCAGGCTCCTAAAGAGATTTCAGTCATTAGTTGCTCCTTTTCAAATATCACCAGGCCGTTGCCCTTTCATGATCTGGAGCACATGACATTATGATGCACTAGGTCTACTAAGGTTTGGACAAGTACATACAGGGCCTCTGCAGTGGTATTTTCAACCTTTGAAAGACCTAAAAATAGAGTGCTCTGCTAACCTCCAGAAAAGTCACTTCTAATTTGGGTTACCCATCGCCCCAGTCACTCCTAACCTTCTGACGTCACACAAGTCAGTGCAACTCTTTATTTTTAGAGGCCTCCCCAAAACTAATTGAAGGACAGGCACTTACAGGCTGGTATTATGTAAGGGGATTACCTTCTTGTTACTGCATGTGCCTTGGGCATCTAGTGGGACTTGCACAGTGGTAACTAGCAAAAGAAAGGGCAGAGTGACTCCAGAAATAGCCCAGTCTACAGCCTAATTGTTCATCTCTTGTGCACTTTTTCCCCTCCTCAGCTGCAAGCCAAGGTCGCTGACCCCATCATCCACCTCGCTTGTTCCGGAAGAGTATTTTCCGCCCCCCCATGGCTTCGAGAGCACCAGCCAAAAGGTAGAGCACAGCAGAGGCCCGACCTCAGCCCCAGACAAACAGCCAAGCGCCAAAAGCACTTAGGAGTGATCCCAGCAAAGTGCCCTACTGTCTGAAGCTGCCAGGTATGTTCTTATCAGCACAAACACAGAGCCTGAGGCTCCCCGTTGAAGCAGAGCCCATCTTTGGAGGAAGGCCCCTCAGAGGCCAGGCCAGGCTGCTAATGGCCCCCGTTCAGGTCACAAAGTGAGCTTCTCTCCAATTTATGTAGGTCTTTCCAAATTCATCTTTAAAGACTATGTCATTCAGACTCATCTATTGATTCTCTTATCTTTGACCATACTGAGTGGTCTTCAGTTTGATTGACTATTTCTACAACCACTGGAAATGAGACAGCAAACTGTGTCTTGTTTTATGTATACGCTGCAAGTTTTATGGAGAACCTCAACTGCCAGACTTATTTTACATTCTCAATTTCAAAATAAGGGGTATAATTAATACTGTCTTATTAGAAGTAAGGTCTCAAATTACAAATATTGTTCATTAGTGTTAGTCAAAGTTGTAGACCAGACCAAGTCTAAGTAAAGACAAGAGATCTCAAGAGGGTCTGAATGAATTAAACAGTCTAAATACACTTTCCTTTGGGGATGAATGTCATTGTCAAGCAAATCTCCTCAACACACACAAGAGTCCATGACAATAGGGATGCAACGAAATGAAAATTCTTGGCCGAAGCCGAACAAATTGAAACGCTGGGCCAAAGGCCGAACACGGTTATTCAAGTTTTTTTCCCCCCATGTCTTTTTAAAAAAAAATTCACCATTGCATAAATGAAATAGCCAAAATGTGCTTTTTACTGTTTTGTCTTGTTTTTCAATTCTTCAAATTGAAAAAAATCAATTACAAAACAACAATTTAAAAATATTTAACACTAAACATTTTTAAACATTCTAGAAGACATTATACCAACAAAGCAATATTCAACTTAAAATTAATGTTACTAAAATAATATTTTTTGGCGATCAGACCCCCTTCTTGAATCATGCATGTATTTTTTACTGTAAAGTTAAAAGCAGCCTATTTTGGTGGTTTATTATATGAGTATAATAATTATTCTCATTACGAATACGTCGCACGTATTGCATTATCACATGCCTTGAAAAAATTCATAAAAATGTGACTGAGCAACTGACGAGTAACACTGTTTCAGTGCAGATTTTCCTTGTGCTTTGGACTTTGAACCCTGGTTAACAAGCTGATCCGCCTCAACTCTGCGAGTTCGTACAACGCTACATGCAATTTGTACGTTCGTTCGTATTAGAAAACATAACGTTCTGCAGTTTATTTACTAATTGTTTAAGGCCATTTCGCAATTTCAATCATCATACAGTAACCAGCAACAATCACCCCTTGCTCTTCTCATCGAAGACATGCGATGCAGTACAAAACAATCTCTCGCTGTCCGTGCTTGTAATGATTTTTGCGTATTTCTCGGACAGTATAAATGCTTCCACACTGCTGACATGTTTGTTGCATTATAAAGAGTGCATGCCTCTCACTTTACGCTGGTTGCTATTTGATAGCATCACGTCATTGTTTGCTACAATTTATTCTGTCTTTTCGATTATTTGGCCGAACACCGAAATAGCTTTTTTTGCTATTTTTGGCCGAATAATTTCCCTACATGACAAGACCAAGATCATGAAAATATTGACTTGTACTCAGACTCTAGACACTTTTGTCGGATTCTGATCTTGTACTACAACACTGGCATTAAAACAACAAGTTACACATTAAAATAACAGTTCAAAAATGAAAATTATCATAATTTACTAACAGTCATCTCATGCCAGAAACTTTTGACTTTATTTCTTTTGTGGAACATGCAAAGAGACATTCTGAAAGACAACAACTAAATATGGACTGATTCTTTCGAGTTTTATAAAGGATAAAAAACAACTAAATTTCAAAGCGTTCAGAAAACGTATATGCTATATTCTTTCAGAAGAAATATACCCACATTTCTCCTGTTCTTTTTACATTCGTTCCTTTTTTTTGTACAGTATGCATACAACTTATTAGTTAATGAGACCCCTGTCAGCGCAAATCTTTCAGCTTTATTGCTTTGATCATGTTAAGTGGGTAAACAAGGCAAGTTATTCATTGTCACAATCCTGCCTAAACAAGTAGTTATCCCTTAAAGGGATAGTTCACCCAAAAATGAAAATTTGATGTTTATCTGCTTACCCCCAGGGCATCCAAGATGTAGGTGACTTTGTTTCTTCAGTCGAACACAAATTATTAATTTTTAAGTCCAACCGTTAAGGCCATTTCGCAATTTCAATCATCATACAGTAACCAGCAACAATCACCCCTTGCTCTTCTCATCGAAGACATGCGATGCAGTACAAAACAATCTCTCGCTGTCCGTGCTTGTAATGATTTTTGCGTATTTCTCGGACAGTATAAATGCTTCCACACTGCTGACATGTTTGTTGCATTATAAAGAGTGCATGCCTCTCACTTTACGCTGGTTGCTATTTGATAGCATCACGTCATTGTTTGCTACAATTTATTCTGTCTTTTCGATTATTTGGCCGAACACCGAAATAGCTTTTTTTGCTATTTTTGGCCGAATAATTTCCCTACATGACAAGACCAAGATCATGAAAATATTGACTTGTACTCAGACTCTAGACACTTTTGTCGGATTCTGATCTTGTACTACAACACTGGCATTAAAACAACAAGTTACACATTAAAATAACAGTTCAAAAATGAAAATTATCATAATTTACTAACAGTCATCTCATGCCAGAAACTTTTGACTTTATTTCTTTTGTGGAACATGCAAAGAGACATTCTGAAAGACAACAACTAAATATGGACTGATTCTTTCGAGTTTTATAAAGGATAAAAAACAACTAAATTTCAAAGCGTTCAGAAAACGTATATGCTATATTCTTTCAGAAGAAATATACCCACATTTCTCCTGTTCTTTTTACATTCGTTCCTTTTTTTTGTACAGTATGCATACAACTTATTAGTTAATGAGACCCCTGTCAGCGCAAATCTTTCAGCTTTATTGCTTTGATCATGTTAAGTGGGTAAACAAGGCAAGTTATTCATTGTCACAATCCTGCCTAAACAAGTAGTTATCCCTTAAAGGGATAGTTCACCCAAAAATGAAAATTTGATGTTTATCTGCTTACCCCCAGGGCATCCAAGATGTAGGTGACTTTGTTTCTTCAGTCGAACACAAATTATTAATTTTTAAGTCCAACCGTTGCAGTCTATCAGTCGTATAATGCATGGCAATGGTAACAAAATCTATTAGAGTAAAAAAAAAACATGCACAAATCCAAATTAAACCCTGCGGCTCGTGACGACACATTGATGTCCCAAGACACAAAACGATCGGTTTGTGCCAGAAACCGAACAGTATTTATATCATTCTTTACCTTTAATACACCACTATGTCCAACTGTCCTTGAGCGTGCGCACGGCATCCGATGCGTGAGGTGTGTCCGCGCTCTGGCGTAGTTTACGTTAATGTGTGTGTTGATATCCAGCCGAAGAGCAATCAACCATAACTTCAGGCGAGCAGGCTCAGAAGTTGGGAATACGTGGAAAGTCACCACTCCCGAATGAGTTTGCGTGAGAGAACGTAATCTTTTAGTTTTAAGTCGGTTTGAACAATCCGGATAAGCGCAAGTAAGTACCATTTTGATTAGCCATCATACCTACAATAACTGTGCAAACAATGAGTGCCGTATGCGCGCGAGAGATCACTTCGGGCGCTTGCGTAAACTACACCAGAGCGCGTTCTCACCTCACGCATCGGATGCCGTGCGCGCGCTCAAGGAAGTTGGACATAGTGGTGTACTAGAGGTAAAAAATTATATAAATACTGATCGGTTTCTCGCACAAACCGATCGTTTCGTGTCTTAGGACATCAATGTGTC
Source organism: Sinocyclocheilus grahami (assembly GCF_001515645.1). Taxonomy (NCBI): domain Eukaryota; kingdom Metazoa; phylum Chordata; class Actinopteri; order Cypriniformes; family Cyprinidae; genus Sinocyclocheilus; species Sinocyclocheilus grahami. The sequence continues at coordinate 207,197 of NW_015506757.1, forward strand.
GTCACAAGCCGCAGGGTTTAATTTGGATTTGTCTGTGCATGTTTTTTTTACTCTCATAGATTTTGTTACCATTGCCATGCATTATACGACTGATAGACTGCAACGGTTAGAACTTGCATTCCATAGAACTTAATATGTTACATTCATTCAGAAGCAATATGCACACAGTTCTCCTGTTCTTAATTGCCTTCTAATCTAGTAGTTTAATAAACTGATTTGTACATTATGAATAATGTTGGCTCTATGATTGATTTGAATATTATGAATATTGTTGGTTCTTGCTTCTGTTACAGTATGAACAACATATTTGTGAATCAGACACCCTAACTGTGCAAAAATATTTCCAATCTTCCAATGAGATTTACAAATACAATGGAAATTTGAGGGGTGAAGTCCCATGGAGCTACTGTAGAACACTGATCTCCTGACTAGTCAGAATGCCACGCCATAGTAACTCCTTAACTCCTGCCATCATATCTAATTCACTGCCTTACTCACAAACCACAGACCTGAATGCTGACTTATGTGTAGACCCATCCACCCATCCACTGCCGAATTGGAAACGGATCAGTCTCTGTCTCACAGGGAAAGTGCTCAGCGCTCCAGAGCTTCTCCAAAGCGTCTGGAATGGCTGTTGACACTCCCAGTCTTTAATGTAGGATCAAGAAAAGCTTTAACTCATTATTCTTTTCAACCCACTCCTCCACTCTTGTCTTAACTACTTTCAAATGTTTAATAATGCTGCCTTCAGAGGTAATTTGTTCCACTAAGATGCACAAGGAGTTGCAATGATCATATATGCCAAACAGAAAACTAAAATGGACAGGCTAGAAATATATTCTCACAATAGACAAGTGTACCATTAACATGTTGAAAGTGATACATCTAAATGAATTTAGTTATTTCATAACATTAAACAATAATCATTATCAAGACTGCATGAAATGGCTGCAAATGATGAGCGGTGCTGGACAAAAATCTGAAATTTGTTTTTAATTCTGCATAATTAACACAAAGACTTTTACAATAATCAGTTGTTTGAAATAACTCCCAATGACTCATATATATAAGCAAAGCTGTTCTTGAAAGACAGAGAACCGCCCAACGTAATTAAACAAAGATGCTTTGCTATTAAATTGACTCTTTTTTCACAAATGGTAAATATGACATAAGAATACACTGATGGACCCTTTAATGATTTCCAACTTGCAACCTAAGCATTTTTCATCAGAGACAAAAGCTGCCTCTTTCTGAAACATTTTGACGAACCTTCTCATAAGGCAGGAAAAGGGTCAACGTCTACTCTGTTCCAATGGATAAACCTGGAATTAAAGCAAAACTGATAATAAAATAAGGACAATTATAATAAAAAATACAGCTAACACAAAACATTCATAATTTACCTAATACTGAAGTTTAATTATCAAGTTTGAAACAAACTGCAAAGATGTATGATTTTATAAAGCAGTTATGTTCAATAAAAAGCACAATACGACTCCCACATTTTGACCAGACACCTATGATTTTCACTCAAATGGTATCTGGATTTCCTCAAATTTATAGACATATTCGCTAAAAGCAATTTCTAGCCTATTAAATATTTTAAGCTGAACATTACTAGAAAAAAATTATTCACTATACACAAATTCCCATGGTTAAATACATTTTCCAGACCTGTAAACCACACAAAAAAAAAGGCTCAGAAGTTGGGAATACGTGGAAAGTCACCACTCCCGAATGAGTTTGCGCGAGAGAACGTAATCTTTAAGTTTTAAGTCGGTTTGAATAATCCGGATAAGCGCAAGTAAGTACCATTTTGATTAGCCATCATACCTACAATAACTGTGCAAACAATGAGTGCCGTATGCGCGCGAGAGATCACTTCGGGCGCTTGCGTAAACTACACCAGAGCGCGTTCTCACCTCACGCATCGGATGCCGTGCGCGCGCTCAAGGAAGTTGGACATAGTGGTGTACTAGAGGTAAAAAATTATATAAATACTGATCGGTTTCTCGCACAAACCGATCGTTTCGTGTCTTAGGATATCAATGTGTCGTCACGAGCTGCAGGGCTTAATTTGGATTTGTCTGTGCATGTTTTTTTTACTCTCATAGATTTTGTTACCATTGCCATGCATTATACGACTGATAGACTGCAACGGCTGGACTTAAAAATCATAATTTGTGTTCTACTGAAGAAACAAAGTCACCTACATCTCGGTGAACATTTTTGGGTGAACTATCCCTTTAAGATGGATGATTTTGTGTTGTAATCAATTCATTAACAAGCCCAATTTACATATTTATTTTCTCCACCACAATATAACTTTACTTTTATTGAATCTGGAACATTCCTTTCAGGAACTATTCCAGGAGTTAATGTTTTTTTGGCAGAAATGACAGTGATAAAGACGTTCTCTTTAATGAGATTTACTAATACATCAAAGGAAATATGGGGGGTGAAATCCCATGGAGCTACTGTAGAAGATTGATCTCCTTACTAGTCAGAATGCCACGGCGTAGTAACTCCTGCCTTCATAACATCATATCTAATTCACTGCCTTACTCACAAACCACAGACCTGAATGCTGACTTATGTGTAGACCCATCCAAGGCTCTACTGCCGAATTGGAAACGGATCAGTCTCTGTCTCACAGGGAAAGTGCTCAGCGCTCCAGAGCTTCTCCAAAGCGTCTGGAATGGCTGTTGACACTCCCAGTCTTTAATGTAGGATCAAGAAAAGCTTTAACTCATTATTCTTTTCAACCCACTCCTCCACTCTTGTCTTAACTACTTTCAAATGTTTAATAATGCTGCCTTCAGAGGTAATTTGTTCCACTAAGATGCACAAGGAGTTGCAATGATCATATATGCCAAACAGAAAACTAAAATGGACAGGCTAGAAATATATTCTCACAATAGACAAGTGTACCATTAACATGTTGAAAGTGATACATCTAAATGAATTTAGTTATTTCATAACATTAAACAATAATCATTATCAAGACTGCATGAAATGGCTGCAAATGATGAGCGGTGCTGGACAAAAATCTGAAATTTGTTTTTAATTCTGCATAATTAACACAAAGACTTTTACAATAATCAGTTGTTTGAAATAACTCCCAATGACTCATAAATAAGCAAAGCTGTTCTTGAAAGACAGAACCACCCAAAGTAATTAAACAAAGATGTTTTGCTATTAAATTGACTTTTGACAAATGGTAAATATGCCAAGTATATGATGGTCCCCCTTTAATGGTTTCCAACCTAAGGATTTTGCATCGGGTAAAAACTGCTTCTTTCTGAAAAGGTTGTACAAACCTTCTCAAAAGACAGAAAAAAGATCAAAATCTTCTATGTTCACTGGAATAAACCTGGAATAAACGTAAAACGGATAATACAATATGGGTGATTATGAAGGTAGAAATGCTTTTAAACAAATTAATTCCTATGCAAAAACCGCTTTAAAAAATAAGAAATTACAGTGGACACAAAGCATTCATTATTTGCCTAGTAAAGTTTAATTACAAAGTTTGCAGTGAAGTTCAAAGGTGTATGATTTTATAAAGCAGTTATGTTCAATAAAAATTACAATAATATTGAACAGGACACCCACATTTTGACCAGACATCCATGATTTTCATATGGATAAACGAAATTTGGATTTCTGTAACACTTGGCTTAAAGCTTTTATATAATGCATTAATAAAAGTTTGAATGCGTTACTTATGCCTTGTAATGCATTATATAATCTCGTAAATAATTGTAACCACAGTTATAATACATTATAATTTATTCATTGTTATACTTAAAAAATTAGAATGCATTAAAACAAGACAAACAAACCTTCAAATGTTATGCCTTTTAACTTTGGTTAATTTTTTAATGAAAAGATATAATGCATTACAACACACATTATGAATACCTTTATAATGCATTATACATATAGACTTTAAGCAAAGGGTTTCTGCAATGTCCTATGAACTATTTAAAGCTGAACATCACACACACAACAGAAATTCCTAGGGTTAAATTAACTTTCCAGACCTGAAAAAAAATTAAGCAAATAAGCTTTTGTTTCCAACATACAAGCAGTATGTCTTGCTATTGCCCTTAACTACATGATCTAACAAAATACAACATGTTGATCTTTCCTTTTGCTTTGCTTATCTAATAACAAACCCATTCAAGCAAAGCCCTTAACATCACAACTGGAAACTCACTGGCGGCAGGTTCGACTAACTCCAAGAGCGCAATTATCAGAGCAAAAAGCTTTCTCTCTGCCTTGATGAAAGACCGGGAGCCCCCTTGAGCGACTCAACGTCTTGTTTATTTACACTCAAAATTACACCCCTCTCTTCCTGTGTCATGTTCTTTGGTTCCAATTTGTTTTGTTATGCTTCCACTAAAACTGAACTACTATGCGTGTGGTCGCAATAATTTTAACAAGCTGACACTCTCTCCGCGCACACACACGGGAGACTCACACACACATTCCGCCCTGTGCCCTCTCACCTCCGTGACACCTTCAACTATACCACATTGCAGGACAGCGAGGGGAAGGGGGGAAACTTCAAAGTGACCGGAGGGGGGTGCTTCTTTTTCCTGCCACTTGTCATCATCTAAGGGTCTTTGCTGCCTCCCTTATTACTTTAATCAATTCCAACTGCTTCAAGAGGCTTTGATGGGGGAGCGGGGCAAAGCATGCTGGAAGCACCTGCCGCTGAGAAGAGCACAGGTGGCCTACAGAGCCACGGGGTGAGACTCGAGACCTCTTTACCAGGAGGCAATAACAGCACTGTTACCCAGCAGGCATTCCAATCGGCCCATCGTCACAGAAAACTGCTGGCGGCGCGTTGTTAAAACGCTAAGTTTAAGAGAACCTGATGCGAATTGAATGACATGTAAAATAACTGTTGATAAAATAAGTTTTTTAATTAAATCAGTCATACATCTAATACATTTTAATACAAAGTCTAAAGATTGAAGCATGTGCGAATATTCAAAGTGAAGTCCAGGATGTTCATGTTCAGCAGAACTAGGTTATGTTGCCATCTGCTGGCTCCTCAGCAAAATTAAAAGTCAAGAAGCTGCAAAGGAAATTTCATATTAATACACTGTGAGAAACTAGTTTCACTATGGAACAGAAAATACACAAAATGAGACGGAAAAATAACTAATATTTTACGATTTATTAAAAGCACAGGAACAACTGACAAAAGAGCACAGAATTGTGTAGCATACATTTCAAAATCCTTTTTCTTTGGAAATTTTTTTTTTAAATTTAATAATATGTAAATGTTTCTAGAAATATAAATATATAAATGTTTATAAATATATAAAAATTCAATTTGAGTAGATTAATTCTTAGCAGAGGGCTAAATAACATGACCATACATTATTTGTAATCAAAATAATAAAACTCACAACAAAAATATATTTTTTTTTAATAAAAAACACAAGATACATCAAGCACATGCATAAACATAAAACTCACCAGTTGTGGCAGAATCTTTTCAAAGTGTTCAATATCAACAGTGTCACAGTCCTCACTGTCGGCCTGTTTTACAGCTCTGCGTGCCGCCTCTGTAGCATACAGACAATTGTCATATTACTGAAGGAAATTATATTACACTGTACTGTAACAAAGTACAAAATGACTGCATATGTAAAGTTTGCCTTACCTTCAACAAATACTTTCAACATCTCTGCTACAAGTATGACAGCATCACTGCTGACTGTGGAAGAAAAACTTCCAAACTGAATGCTGTTCAGGTGCCTGATCTCGCTGACCATTTTTTCTTAATAATTGTGTTTCTGTCTTAATCCGTACCCTCACACATGTATGCAAAACCACAAACCACATGCACTGATCGATATTGTAAGGGTGGTATAATAAGACTTTAAATGAACGGAAAAGCTAAAGATGAATAAAGAATATGCATCTGTATTTCTATTTTGAAATGTTTTTATTACATTTATAAAGGTGCTGTAAATTAAATAGTTGCATATTATATCGTATACATGCAGCTTGGAAAGGTTTATTGTGAATGGGAAAAAAATCTTAATCATTTCATTAATTTGAACAAATTTACCATCCCCAACTTGGAAGCTCTGGGCTTCCAAAATTCTGAGTTTCCCCAATTCAACGGTGTTCAACTTGTAAATGCAATCTTTCTGAAATTATTTGAATGCACCATGCATTGGGTGTTCAAATGTCAAGGGACTCAAAAGGGCAAATTACCAAAAAAGGACCCACAAACAATATCTGAGATCATTTGTGACCCTGGACCACAAAACCAGTCTTAGGTAGCACGGGTATAGTTGTAGCAACAGCCAACAACACAATGTATGGGTCAAAATTATTATTTATTTATTTTTTATGCCAAAAGTCATTAGGATATTAAAGGGGTCATATGATGTTGCTAAAAAGAACATTATTTGGTGTAATGAAATGTGTTTATGCGGTTTCAGGTATTTGAACAAATTTACCATCCCCAACTTGGAAGCTCTGGGCTTCCAAAATTCTGAGTTTCCCCAATTCAACGGTGTTCAACTTGTAAATGCAATCTTTCTGAAATTATTTGAATGCACCATGCATTGGGTGTTCAAATGTCAAGGGACTCAAAAGGGCAAATTACCAAAAAAGGACCCACAAACAATATCTGAGATCATTTGTGACCCTGGACCACAAAACCAGTCTTAGGTAGCACGGGTATAGTTGTAGCAATAGCCAACAACACAATGTATGGGTCAAAATTATTATTTATTAAAGGATATTAAAGGGGTCATATGATGTTGCTAAAAAGAACATTATTTGGTGTAATGAAATGTGTTTATGCGGTTTCAGGTAAAAAAAAAACACATTATTTTCCACATACTGTACGTTATTGTTTCTCCTCTATGCCCCGCCTTTCTGAAACGCGTCGATTTTTACAAAGCTCATCGGTCTGAAAAGCGAGATGTGC
>NW_015506757.1:217451-260848 GCF_001515645.1 Sinocyclocheilus grahami
CTCAGCCAAATATTGTCTGATCCTAATAAACCATACATCAATGGAAATCTTATTTACTCAGCTTTCAGATGATGTTTGACCCTTATGACTGGTTTTGTGGTCCAGGGTCAAATTTGTGGTGTTCAAATACACATTATATCAAGACCACTGTGAGTGGTCAGACAAACTAGGTGTGAAAACACCCATAAGACCACATACTCGTTTTAGTCTGTAAAATATGGGCTACTGTTCAGTTTCCTATCTGCACAAATGTAACACACATTTTTACCTCTTTAAATGTATAATTTAACCTAGCAATACACTCAGGTACACCTCTAAACTTTACATAAATGCACAATTCACCTCCAGACGTTTAGCTGGGAACACGAAGGAATTTGCTTTATTTTTTTTATTTTTGGGGGGATATGTGTAAGTAGCAACACACTCCTAACCACAAAATGAAGAACAAGATCATGGTGTGTTTTGAACTTGACAGGCTGTTTTCCTATTCTCTGTAATGTAAAATTTAAACAAGCATGACCTATTCTAAAACCAGCATACGCTGGTTAGGTATGTTTTGATGCTGGGATGCTGGTTTAAGCTGGTCTTTTGCTGGTTTGTGCTGGTCCTTTAAGCATACCATATTAAGCAAGTTACCAGCATAAACCAGCACAAACCAGCAAAAGGACCAGCTTAAACCAGCAAAGGACCAGCACAAACCAGCAAAAGGACCAGCTTAAACCAGCAACCCAGCGTCAAAACATACCTAACCAGCATATGCTGTTTTTTTCAACAGGGTAATTATCTTTCCTTCCTTTGGATTCCCGCTCTGCCTAATACTATTTAAGCCTACTTGTTTTTGTATGTTATACAGATGTCATCCAGTATCAGTTATGTCCCAGTATTCTTGCCATATTTTGCTTGTATGTCCTTTAATAATGGTTTTGATTTCTGTTCTACATAACGGTATTTGTATATCAACTGTTTCATGCTTTATTGCTCCTATTGCCAGAATATCTACAATCTCATTTCCTTCCACCCCTACATGAGCAGGAACCCAAAGGAAGGAAACATCCAGCCCTTTATCATACAGTATTAAAAGTAAGTTGAATATCTGGTATATGATATCTTGTCTACATGATGTTTTCCCAGATTGAATACTAGATAGAGCAACTAATACACAACGACAACACGAATGGCTGTTAAGCGTTTATGGAGAGTAAATATTTGATGGAAAATTCCGCGTACTTTTAATCGCCAAAATATGTTAATGTTATTTAAGCTTAGAATGTTGACATCTTTTATTGTCTACATTTTAGAGCTCCTTGGTCCACATATAAGCTTTCTTGAGAACAAATGTGATGCATCTTTGTAGTTGCGTTTGTAATCATGGTAGTACATAGCCTGCTGATTTCACGTAGTTTGAATGCGAACAAATAGCATGGTATTTTAGTTTAAATAGAGATATTATTGACTGATGTCAATGTGCAGAATAAAGAGTTTAGTTATGCAATAACTAATTTAAGTAGTCTATTCCTACAGTATTTCTGGGTTGAACTGTGTTTACAAATTCAGAGGTAACACTTCCATATAGGGACCAATTCTCAATATTAACTAGCTGCTTATTAGCATGCCTATTATTAACATATTGGCTATTTATAAGTACTTATAAAGCACATATTCTGCATGACCATATTCTACATCCCTAATCCTACCCAATACCTAAACTTAACAACTAGCCTACCTTACTGACTATTAATAAGCAGCCAATTAGGAGTTTACTGAAACAAAAGTAATAGTTAATGGTTTGCTAATAGAGGGAATTTGACCTTAAAATAAAGTGTAAACAATTCAGAGTAAATAAACAAAAATAAAGGATGTTTTCCACAGGAACACTCAGTGTTGGGGAGTAACTAGTTACATGTAACGGAATTACGTAATTTAATTACAAAATAAAATAAATTGTAATCAGTTACAGTTACTAAGAAAAATTGTGTAATTAAATTACAGTTACTTATGAAAATGTTAAGGATTACAAAGGGGGTTACATCTGATTTTTTTCCACACACACTCCCACATACAGATTTAATTGAGTTCTTTCATAAGTTGCAGTGACTGCTCTAAAATATGAAACACCAATGTTTCAGAAGTTTATAACATGCTTATCCGATAGGGTTTATGTATATGCTTTTTTTTTTTTTTAAGATTAACTGTTTTTTTCTAAGGCATTGTTAGATTTGAGTGTTTCCTGTCATAGATATGCAAAGATTTGATTTCAAAAACAGTAATTGAGACTGTTTAGGTTTTTGGGGATTAAAAAAAGGAGTGAATGTTGATCATTGTATGGTGGTTGTGTCCACACCCTGCTAAAACACCTTTATATGCAAATGAAGATATTTTGCATCCAATGTCTCCTTTAAAATGAAAATATTATAATCTTAATTCAAGTGATGAAGGATTTCGAAAGTCTGAGAGTTATCAGTGTTGTGCACATATTGTAAGTTTAGCCCTGCCTGGTTTACATGTTTGAAAATGATTAACAGTTGAAAACATTAGAAATTTAGAAAAGTAATCAAATGTAATCAGTTACATTACTTTAATAAAGTAATTGAAGTTACACTACTTATTACATTTTAAGTAGGGTAACTTGTAATCTGTAACCTATTACATTTCCAAAGTAACCTTCCCAACACTCCATATTAAAGTAATAATAATAATAATTTTGACTCTAAATTGTTATTATTCCCCAAGCATTCTCATTATTAGACTGCTGAATCTAGCTGTAAATTCAATTCAGATTAGTTGAGCCTAAAAAGTCTACTTAAGCTCTCTGTTGTAAAAGCTGAAGATAATCCTTAAGAAAAACAAAACTTTCAATAAACATCAATAAGAGCTGCTCGGAGAATACATTTATTCAACATTTCAGGTATACATATAAAAGTGATCATTTACAGGATACAGACATTAAATCAAACAAGGTTTTAATGTTACGTTAGAATAAACAGGGTTTTAATGCTAGGTAGAAAATGTAACCATATACACTGGATTATCATGCAAAAACATTTTAGTTCACATTGTGGTAGGATGAGGTTTAGTGTAAATCATTCCAGCCAGTAACTGTCGGTGCTCCTATATCCCACTTCTAATTCACACACAGGTCTGTTTGAAAGGATTGGCATGGAGGACTATTTAACTGATTGTCAGATCTGTTCTGGGCAGCCATCTAAAAGAGAGAGAGGAAGAGAGAGAGAGAGAGACATATGTAACTGGGTTCATGGTGTGCTGCTCCATTCCAAAGCATGAAATGAGGTCTGTAGTACAAGAATTTACACAGAAGTCCCAAACCGAGCAACTGCCATATCAAAATAAATGGATGTTATTGAATATATTTTTAGAGGAATCCTGTTGAAAAGACAAGCCCTGTTAGTCATCAGTGTATGTTGTGTTTTGGATGCTGGTCCTTGGCATGGGATGCTGGTGTCCCTACCAGGCCTTGTAGGGTGCGATCACATTAGCAAAGTTGCAGCGAACTTTTGCATGCAATGAAAGGTCCACTATCTCTTCTTAATAGTGTAGAGATGTAAAAGACACAGCTCACACATAAGCCACTTTAAAAACAAGCAGGTTTAACAGCGAATTCATGTGACCAACCCGAAATTTCGCAGAGCAACAGTAAATGTGACCACACCTTCAGTCAATCGCAAGCTTCCTTTGGTCAACCTGGGGTGCGTTTCCCCAAAGCATCGTTAGCCAACTAAGTTCCATTGAACTCTATTGGTAAAGTCAAAACATGCAACCATAGCTGCTCTTGGAAAACAGACCACAGATTAATCAGAAGGACCATTTTTCTGGTGAAGGACATGACTATGCTGGGTCACCTTCATGAGCCGCACCAAACCAGCATGAGCCAATCCACACCAGCATGGAAGTCTAAGATGGTCTTTTAAGCAGAAATTATAGGCCTTCTTGCTACAAACAACAGATTGACTCACTTTTGGTGTAACAACTTTGTTGATCCATAAGTGAAAACCTCCAAGGCAGTGTGGCCCGGCTTCTTCTGCTGCTTTAGCCTCCCCTGCAGATGAGTATCTCACAAAGCCCACACCCTTTGGCCATCCTGATGACTTGTTGATTGTAAACTGTTCATTGAGAAAAGTTATCAAATTACAAGAGGAGTAAAAGTTAACAGTAGCGATCATCACAAATATGAGGTCATCTAAGTACACTATAAAATTTTGGGTTGAAAACAACCCAATGTGAGTCATTTTGGCAACCCAGCACTGGGTCAAAAGTAGACAAGCTCAGCGCTAGGTTGACTGGGTTAAATGTTTGACCTAACATACTGAAATGTTTTTTTTTTTTTTTTAACTCAACTACTTTAAAATTAGCTAAAGAGAAGGTTAAAAGCAGGACAATAAATTTGGTCTGTTTTACTAAAGCAACATAAATCATCCCACCAACTAACTAAATGAGATAGAAGTTGATTTAGACTCAGCAATAACATTCCATATAACATATATCTGCCCTGTTAAAAGTTTTCAATTATAAAAGTACTTACTTCACATTCTGTAATTGTCCCAAATTTTTCAAAGTAGTTGTGAAACTCACTGTCTGTCAAACATGGATTCAAATCTCTAACAACAATCCCATGGTCCTAAGAAAGGTAGACAAGACATAAATCAAATCACATACAAATCCTATCCATCCATTCATTCTCCAAATCTCTTGTGGTATGTCTGGCGTCACAGGGATTCTGGAGCCTATCTCAGCGTCTCAGGCAAAACCTCAAACTCAGTCTGTGCCTAAAACAGATTGAAAGCCAGTGGCAATTAAAGGCACTGTAAGTGACTGTTTATGAAATGCCACTCAGATAATATTACCTGACAAGCAGCACTGATTTTGCTGTCCTAAATGATCAAACTTGTCTAAAGCTTCTAGCAACGGGATTGTGGTTTGTTTCTTTGATAAGCCAATCCGATGACTTTGAGCCTCTTTCTACCTGTCAGTCATTTTGCACATTCAAGCTGTGATATATTTTGTTTTATTCTATTATGATGGAATATTTATACCCAGTTTTCTTCTGTTGATTTAATTTTATAACTAACAGCCATTCGAATTTAGAATTTATTAGAAACAATTAGTAATATTTATGTATTTGGTATTAAATGACCCTGAAAAATTAATTCCTGCATGGCAGGAAAGTTAATTTCCGACATTGTAACAGTGCAACAATTAGTCAGCTTACCCATTCACCAGATATTAGAAATTCTTCATATTCATCTGGTATGTGGATGTATAAACGTCGTGAGGACTCCATTGTTGAATAAACTCTACATTGAAAAAAAAAAATGGCAGGATTTACTATGAAACAATTTTCACTAGTAAATTTCACAAACAATTACAAAGAGACAAGATACACGTTGAATTAAATGTGAAATTTTAAAGTATAAAGACTGAAATAAATTTCATTTTATAATAACAATTATAATTTTTACAGGGCCTATACAGAATGAGTAGAATATACAATGACTGGACCAGCCATTCTAGGATTACAAAGAACCATAAGACAAGCAATTATACAAAACCAACAGAATTAAACAGTTCATTTAATGATTAACAGATGTAGAATATGTAAAAAAAAAAAAAAAAAAAAAAGGCTAAACTACAAGAGGAAAAGAAACTGCAGTGCGCATACCTTCTTCAGGTGACTGAATGACTGTTGCAGTTGATGTGATGTGATGTTGGGAGCCAAATGAGCCAAAGTAGCTCCTTACAGCTCCTTTATAAGGAGGATGTCAGACAGATAAAAGAAACTCCTCCCACAGAATGCAGAACATCATGGGATTCTGAGCTCTGGTCAGCAGCATGTGACCACAAATCTTCAGATTTCAGTCTGACAGGTTCAGATAAAATCTGTAGCCCCACATACCACATATTGTGCATTACAATGTCCTATTAAAGGACCTTAGCAGTCTTTGTCCAATGGAACTAGCCCTACACCAATACAAATACGGAGTTATGTTCAGTCAGCTGATCTCTATCACAAAATTGATTTAACAATCATTCAAAAGACATCAGCACTGTGGAAAGATTATACAGTATAAAAAAAGACATGATCATGGAATGCTGCATTTGACAAACCAGACAGGTATTTCACAGAGTTGTGTGTGATCAACAATAGCAATTAAAAATAACAGCAGTTATTCACAAATAATTGCCTTTTACAGATTGTCACGATTGGTTGTTGTGAGTAAAGTGCACGACAAAGGAGAATTAACAATAACAGTCTTTAATAGATCAATCCACAGGAACACAACAGGAGACTCACAAAGTGTAGACAAGAACGGACAAATACTGAAGGAGAACATAGGGTTTATAAGCAGGAACCAAACAAAGGGAAACTAATGAGATAATCAGACAACAGGTGAACTGAATGACTAATTAAGCAGACTGGGGGAAAACTAGGTCAAACCACACAGAGCATGCATGTAACACGGATATGTTGTATTTATTGATTGATTTCAATTGATCAAACCACAGCAGCAGACAGATAAACTGAAGTCAATCTCATCATTAACATGTCGCAAGAAACACTATACAACTGCACTACACAACTCTTCTCTAAATATTTAAAATTATCATCACATCCTCAAGCATACAAAAATACAGCTTTTTAGCAGTCCCACAAAGAACTGACAGACAAAACATTTCCATAAGCAAAAATGTCAAAAAATTGTATATGACTAAATGGACAATAACACTACTAAATATCAGTGTCATTTGTCTCCAAAAAAAAGCAGCTGTTGTCCGAGTTCTGTATAAGATGCATCGGTTTCTCAGGTATTTTTGAAGGGGTTACCACAATGCATTCTTCCAAATTCATTTCTGTAGAATTCAGCCTTCCTGGATAAAACAAGTAATCAGCAGGTGGAAACACAGCCCTGTTCACAAGAAGGAAATCAACCACTGCAAGTTGAAAGGTGTGGAATTTGTCTTCATCTGTCAAACATGAATTTATCTGAACATCAAACATCCCGAATGCACAAAAGAAAGTAAAGTGAGTATTTCTAGATACAATGACAGACTGAAAGCTCACCTTACTGCTGAGCACCTGCCTCATTGAGGGCCTGCAGTTTAGCTATAAGGAACTTCTTATCTTCACCCTCCTAAGAAGCCAGATGAGATGATACCAAGAAATCAACAGGCTGTCAAAACCAGATACTGTAATTTGTCATGCTTATGAAGGCATTAATGATCCCAAACCATGCGTGACACCTCAAATCACACGGCTCGTTGAGAAGAGTGTGTCCTCGTAAACCAAATGGCTTAAAAACATACTAAAAAGTGTTTTTTGAAATTCAAAAACTGCCAAAGGCTTTCTGTTAGGGGATAGAAAATTGGATATGTTCAGAATAAAAACCATTACGCCTATGGAGAGTCCCCATGAACCACATATGTGGGTAGGTTGGTGTGTGTGTGTCTGTGTCACTTTTTCTGCAGAGATGTCAAATCTAGTTGGGATGCTATTCTTGCTGAATCAATATCATTATGTTTATTATATGGGCAAAACAATATTTTCACTATGCCTACATTCTACGTCATTTGCTGGAACGCCACTCTCTCGTGAACTTAGTGGAAGCTAGATATTATAGAGTTTATAAATTTGTATATATTATGGATATTTTTCTAACACAAATGCATCACTTCGCTTCAGGGAGCCTATATTAACTCCCCGGAGCCGTGTGGAGTAGTTTTTATGATGGATAGATGCGCTTTTTGGGTTTCAAAATGTCAACCACCATTCACTGCTATTATAAAGCTTGGAGGAGCCAAGACATTTTTTAATATACCTCCGATTGCATTCGTCTAAAAGAGGAAAGTCATATACGAGGATGAGTAAATCATGGGGTAATTTTCATTTTTGGATGAACTATCGCTTTAAGTTCACACTTAAGTACATTCTTTTAAAGTAATATGCAGAGACCACGTGCCCCCTCAGATTTTTGAGTCAAGTGGATTTTGAATGCAGCTTCCAAAAGACAAAAAATAGCCAAATAATATTATCAGCTTCATATTATCAGCTACTAAATTCAAATCTGCGTTCGCTGGCTGGCGCTGAACCAGAGGCAGACGCGTTTGTACAGCGCTGCATTATAACCAATCACACACGATAATGTTGAGCTTATGAATATGAATGCAATGGCCAATCAGAGGTGTTCCAATGAGTCATCGCTAAAATGTTTGTGTTTTGTTCACTCGCTCGCTGACTGAATACCTCTTTCTGGCGAATTCTCTCATTAGAAACAACAAAGTGCAGATGTATAAATAAGTGAGATATTAATTTCACAGTGTAAACAGCTTCAGTGATTTTAATGGGAGTTTTTGAGAGTGCTTGAACTCTAGGCTGTCAGTGAAAATGTTCTTTGATAATGTAAATGTTCTTTGCTCTCTTTCTGTACAATGAAAGTGTTATGATAAGTAGCCTAACTTACAATGTTTTTATTTATATGTTATGGCATGACACCCATATCTGTTACTTTAGTAAACAGACATATTTTTATCATAGGCAGAGCGTGTGTAAGCCTTCCCCTGGCCACGGGGACTTGGGGCAAAAATGCCACTAAATTGGACAAAAATGCCCCTGCACAAACAAATTAAATCTATTATGTCTGTTGCTAACTAAGTGAATATGAATAGATAGTGTCGATTGTGGCATTAAATCAAGATCTGCACCGTATTTCATTTTAGGCGTTTTTACAGTGTTGCGCATTTTAACCAATCACACACAAATCTGTTGAGCTTAGGAATGCAATGGCCAATCAGAAGCGTTCAGATGAGTCACCGTTCAAACTCATCAGTTTTGTTGAGTGCGCGCGCGTTCGCTTACTGAAGTTTGAGAGTGCTTAAACTCGCGATAGATCCATTTTAGTGATAATGTCACTTTATATATATAATTTATTCACTGTTTGAATAACAGTGGAAAGGAAACGTTATATAATTATCAATTTCTAACGTTTTTATTCAGTTGTAATCACGTTAAATACACATTCAGTCCCATTAAAAAATGTTTAGCCTACATGACACCAATGCCTGGTTCTTGCCTAAAAAGACGGGTTTATGATGTTTAATACATTTGGCTGCTTTTAGCCTTACCCTGGATTTGGTTCACCCTCCGTCTATGGTTTTATGCATAGTTAATAGAATACATTATTAGGCAGCTTTGACCATCATCCACTATTAATCAACTAACATAGGTGAGAATCGAGATATTTCATGATATAGTTAATGCGTTTGGGAATGTTTTGAATAAAAAATACATAAATAAAACATAAGAGCTGTGGCTGCTGTGTGTCTGTCTAAATATGGTAGCATACTTTTCCACAAGACTCACAATACTCACATTGTCTATTTGTTCTTGTAACTTAGCAATGATCATCTTTTGGCCATCCAAAACTTGCATGTGAATGTATATAATGGCGCTGGAAAAAGACAGAGATGACTGTTAAAATGACCCATGTCCATACTGCACCCAACATTCCCATGAGCAAGGAGTACTCACAGGAACAGGCCTGCAGTGATGAAGAGGAACAAAGGGTTGTCCACCAGGTTATTATAAGCCCAGCTGAGCCACAACATACTGGGATTCGACTTGCCCAGGTCCCTGATCCACGTCTTGCCTAAGAGAAGCATGCTGCGGAGGTTACTGAAGGGCCCACAATCTGATGAGGGCTTGACCCTAAAAAAAACACACTTGCACTTTAATGACTTTACATAATTTGCTTTGTCAAGACAAACAATGAGTGTGTGTGCATGTGAAATTTCCTATGGAGGACCACCTGCTGAAACATGTTTTGTGCTCCACTCAAAAAAAATAACAATTTGGAACAATATGAGAATAATTTTTGAGACAGCTATCTCTTTAACTATCCCATCAAATGGACTTTTTTGTACTAGTATTATAGACCACCTTGTAGAGAGGAAGCTCTGGGGTGTGTGTTAATACATTATTTATTTCTGATTTTGCCAGATTTGGTCCTCCGTCGGCAGTATTCTGGAGAATGTGAATGTATATGAAGAGACAAACCTCCACATTGTATAAATGACACATGCAAGGGCCCCAGTGAAGGAGGGGAGAAACAGGAGTTTAATGAAGAATGTGCTCATCTGAGTGGCCCTCCAGTGTTTCCTGGGTGGTTGAAAGTTCATCATCAAACTCGTCTGTAAAGGGGGTGACAAACATATGTAGGTAATTGACCCTGGATAATATAAATTAACATCTGAAATGAATTATTATACAGTTAAAGACACAATGTTTTTGTCTATAGTACATTGCAGCAAAAAGAACATTTCTCATTTGTGAAACTTCTGACATCATGTCATTACAACCCTGTATTGTTTTCTTTTTTACCCTATATTATTTTCTGTTTCATACTTCCAAACTGGATGATGAAAGGTTAAGGAAAGGTATACTCTCCCAGATCACCCTTGGATGGACAACCTTGTACCTTATCCACCCCAAAAGGTGCATATTAGTACACTAAAGTTGTAATATAGTAATATGCACCCTTAAGGTACTACTATGAACCATTTAAGGGTAGATACGGTACAAAATAGTCAATGCGGTACCTCTTAAGGTAAAAGTTTTTTGCATCTTTTTTTTCCTCAGTTAAAAAAAAACACTATAAAGGAAGCTCATATCACTTGCTATATTACAAGTCTTCGGAGCCATACAATAGCTTTGTGTGAGGAACAGATTAAAATGAAGGTTGTCATTCACTTATAATGTCCCCATCCACTGGTGTTCTCAAAGCTCAATCATTCTTGTGTCTAATTAAATAGTAGTAAACTACCTTTAAATGTGTTGCACCAGGTTTAATGTCATTGATGCCATTGATTCTTGAATGTCATGTGAACGATTATGACATGGCAAGTTTGAAAAATGTGATGCGAGTAAATAACTTAATTTTTCAGTTGCTTCTCACAAAGCTCTTGTATCTCTTCACAAAACCTGAAATAAATAATCCACTTTTAGTCTTTTTGGTGCTTGGCAGTATTCCAGAATTCCCATTCACTATCCTAAGCACATACACTCAGCAAATATCTTCTCCTTTTTGTGCTCTAAGAACAGCATGATGGTAAGTAAATGATGACAGACTTTCCTTTTTGGGGGAACTACACTTTTAAAGCATTAAATTCGATCTTCTATCCTCCATGCGCCTTCAACCCAATGAAGCCTAAAAAGGACTATGAAGATGTTGACCTTTTTGAAGTAGAACAGTAGAAACAGTTTCCCAATTTGAACTGCAGGCAACAGTGGTGAAAACAGCACACCAAACCTACGAAGAGAAAACGGAAAATACTGTTAGTGACAAGCTGTTAGAACACAATGTAATGTGTCTTCATGTGGAGAAGATGACAGTACCACACAAGTGTTTGACCGTAGATGAGCTCCAGAACATCTCGTGCGATGTCAAACTCTAGTTTCCTTCTTCTGAATGTGATGTTTCTAATACACAGCCTGAAGGGGCAGAACGAGTCAACACATCCCTCCTAAACATCACTGCTATCAAATGGAAATGTGAGAACTTACCCCCACAGAAACTCTGCCAAGACGATGTACGACATCGCAAATAGCAGATCCATTAAAACCAAACGGTAAAGCTCTTGACCAATCAATGTCTCCCAGCACTGCAAGTAAGCACAAATGAAAACAAGCCTGCCTCATTTCATATTCAACTCATAAACTCATATAGACTATATTTCTTTTTAGAGGAGTATTTTTTAATTATTTGTAATTAAGTTCTTATATTCTCATACAACCAATCAACAACCTGTAAGGACTGGGTGCTTAATATTGTTTTGTTATTATTGTGTCAATGTAATAACATACCGTCTATGCATTTTTTCATAAAAAAGGTCAGGTTTCATGTTTTTGGTCACCTGCTGTGTATTTTGTCCATTCTTCCCGCCAGAAATTTTCTCGAGCCAGTAGTAACACAATACACTAAAAATGCAACCCTTCAACAACAGGTTCCTGTGAAAGAAGAAACTGAAATGTCTTTGATGAGCACTCAGTGACTTGGAAATTTGATTCTATTGATAACAGACAGTCTTATGTTACAACAAACTTAACTGGAAATGCATGGGTATTTCTAAACTAAAACTAGGAAATGCACAGATATGTTATTTGTTATTAGTGATATACTGTATATTTAAATGGAAAACAATAATTTTTTAGAAATCTAATTTCAAATGCATGCGAAAAGAATCTTTTACATGTAATCTCTGTATTCATGCTCTTAAATTATCAATTTGAATAACTTTTTGGTCACACTTTATTTTAAGATCCAATTCTCGCTATTAACAAACCATTGCCACAATAAACTCCTAATTTGGTGCTTATTAATAGTTAGTAAGGCAGCTGTTAAATTCAGACATTGGGTAGGATTAGGGATGTAGAATATGGTCATGCAGAATATGTGCTTTATAAGTACTAATAAACTGCCAATATGTTAATAATAGGCATGCTAATAAGCAAACAGTTAATAGTGAGAATTTGTCCCTATAAAGTAACAAACTTTCTTACAGATATCATAAATATGGGGTTTGAAGGGTTATTTGAAATGTGAGAATCTCATCATCTTGATATGTCATAAAAAAGTCAAATGATCAGATACTCTACTTACTGACCTTGATACACAGTCATGAGAGTGTATATAACTCATACAGTGGGTACGGAAAGTATTCAGACCCCCTTAAATTTTTATATTTAAAGCATCAATTCAAAGGCAATCAAATGAAGCATGTTAAAGTTGCTTCCTGCTGCACTGAAAGGAAACAGAGCTTAGCTCACAGCAGAATTAGACAGGAAGTGAATAAATAAGTGAAAAGATGAGAAGAAAAATAAATAAATTGATAGCTTCCCTGACCTTACAATGGACACATAAATCGGAGTGCTTGTGGAGTCGTAATGCTCCACCCTGGATAACATGTCGAAGAAACCAGGCAGTAGATGACTGATGCAAGACATGACCAAAGGCAGTTTCAGCAAATCAACAGCTTTCTGAACAGAGTTCACCAACATATATAAAGACATAAACACACAATATATCAAATAATGTATTGTGACTGTGTGAAAGGGGCTAATGTCTCCAAGATGCTTCAAGAAACCTACCGGCAAAGCTACAGTACTGTTAAAACCTGCTGTAAAATGAGGATGCTGTCAAAAATAATGTCATAAATAGATTTTCTTTATCAATTAACTGGCTTTTAAAATACTCGTAGATTTGTTCCGGCAATTTACCAGTATGAGAAGCTGTAACATTACCAGTAAATTGCCAGAAATTATGCTGTGTGTGAACGCAGAATGAAGATTACCGATATGAGCGCATATGAGTTCAGAATGCGCTGACATAACTTTAACGGCTCTGGGCCAATCATAACATTCTGACGCAGATGACGCATTTACTCTGCGCTGTGTAGTTTGATCAAAGTCCCTTTAAGGCAAGTCATATAAAGTCGTTCTGGTAATTTTACGGCAATTTACTGGTATGACTGTGTGAAAGGGGCTAATGTCTCCAAGATGCTTCAAGAAACCTACCGGCAAAGCTACAGTACTGTTAAAAGCTGCTGTAAAATGAGGATGCTGTCAAAAATAATGTCATAAATAGATTTTCTTTATCAATTAACTGGTAAAATTAACCATTTACCAATTTACAATAAATTTGATTAACTAATGTGCATTCTCACTGGGTTGGGTTTTCTAATGGCGCTTTTACACTGCATGGTACGTCACGGTACGGCTCACTTTTGGGGGGTTTTCCACTGGGTACAGTACCTGGTACCTGGTACTTTTTTTAGTACCACCTTGGTTGAGGTTCCAAGTGAACCGCACCGTTACCAAAACGTGTCGTGTAAACTCTGCTGATCACTGATTGGCCGGAGAGAATCGTCACTACACTGCGCGTCACTGAACTTGCGACACAAACACAAAAGAACCGCTAGATTTAAATCAGCACAGCCAGCGAAGGATCGAACTCAACTGTTTTGAACAAGCGCGCCTTTTTTAACAACCAAAAAGTGGCTGTTTCGTTGTCTGTTCGAGCCGAGTCGGTACACCTTTGTAACTTATTTACTTCTTCCTGTGTAACTAAGTACAGTATCCTACTATATCACTAGTAAGTTGTGGAGATGCAAGTTATGTAATCAGATTACTTTTTCAAGTAACTAGTAAATGAATGCATTACTTTTTATTTTACAGGAAAATATCTTGAGTTACTTTTTTCAAATAAGTATTGCCAGTTACTGTTTTCCCATTTATTGACTGACAGCTCTCCTATCTTGTTGAGAGAAATCAGGAGTAAATTTGCACAAAAATAGATTTAGTATTCCTCAAAATGAATAAAAACCGTGAAATGCAATATGATGTATCAGAATATGACAAATGTATCATAATAACACAAATATCCTTTATGTATTTAATCCAATTTTATTAACCAATATCTTTGCTGCTGATGTTCGGTGATCCAATTCAACCACACTAGCAAAAATGACTTTAGGTAAACATAACATTTGTTTTGTGTTGGTTGTGTGTTTTTTTTTATTATTATTGCTAAAGAGTGTTGAACTTTCTTCTTCTGCGTCCTATTCTTTATGCAATCCAGAATGGAAGCACAACTGAAAGGCTTGATTGAGCTGCTCTGTATACTTTTTCTATTAATTTCACTTTTGGTGTGAAAGGGCTTTTTACATTTGCCAAAAATATAACTTTTTTATATTAAAAACAAACAAGCAAGTAAGCCCCGCCCAGATTTAAAAAAGTAACACAAAAGTAACATAATGCATTACTTTCCCTAAAGAGTAGCAATCAGTTACCTTTGAAAATAAAGCTGTTTGCATTGTAACGAGGCAGCAAAAATAACTGGTGTGTGAACTGAACAGGATGTGACTGGTATTTTCTATCATGAACTGTGTGCTTTCTTAAGTGTTAAGCATCCTGTTGCCTTCCTGTTGTCTATTCAACACTATGACCAGACCCTTACCTTGGAACTGCCCTGGTCAATGTAAAGGTGTAAGTAGAAAACAGGCAGCATGCAGGCAGCTATGCAAAGCAGGCAAATGGACCATACAAGAAAGTGTAGACTCAACCAGCCAAAAGTTGAATACAAGTTCCTCTTCTGTTTTTTGCAGCTGAGCTCAGACACCATCTCCTAAAACAAAAATTGAATCACTCAAATCTAAGCTTCTTTGTAAAAGTCAACAAAATATACATGCAATGTTACGTGTTAAGTGTCATTTCTGCTCCACTAGTGTCACCAAACACAATTGTCACTTATGCAGTGGGTTTGGAGCAAGTATTTTAACATTCAAATACTATTCCATCATTAATGAATAGACAGGAACAAATGAGTAATGCAATATTAACATTCTAACAGCTATGAACTGACAAGAAACAAGGTTTTGGATAGTAATTCCTTCTGATGGATTTGGTAACACTTGAGTCATTATTTGCGACCATGAAATTGGCTTTAGAATACTGTTCTAAATAGCTATGTATTCCTTAAGAAAGATGTAGTACTATGATACTTACAAAACCTAATCATAATGTACAGAATCTTCTCACTATTCATAATGGTTAGGAGAGATATACAAAAGAAATCTGTGGTAGGAGACACATAGAACCATACATTTCTGTGAGGTACATCCAAATAAATAAATCACTAAAGTTACAATGTTTTGGCATTTGGGGTTTGGCTCACGACTCGAAATGTTACAGTCTATGTGATGCTCTCGTGATTCAGTGAGAAGTGTGGACTTAAGCTGACAACTCTTCATTTAAGTAGTGACTATGTGTAAAAATTAAAAGAATACAAATAAGAGTATCAGAGCAATGCCAGAAAAACTGACAACAGGATTAGTACTGAAAACAGAATTTAAAAAGCCATTTTCTTAAAATTTTCAATAGTCAGTAAACAGCTCTGTAAAAGGAAGGATAAAATGTACTAATTAACAACTTAAAGTAATCATAAGTCTGCTGTTGATTATGTAAGTGATGATAAATAAATGTTAATGTAGCCTAGTGGTTAAAATGTAAATTTGTTCTGCGGTATTTAGTTATTGATTAGATGAAAATATACATACATACACACACACACACACACACACACACACACACACACACACACACATATATATATATATATATATATATATATATATATTAGTGCTGTCAAATGATTAATCGCGATTAATCACATCCAAAATAAAAGTTTTTGTTTGCATAATATATGTGTGTGTTCTGTGTATATTTATTATGTATATATAAATACACATACATACAGTATATATTTTGAAAACATTTACATGTATTAGCATGTCTATATTTATATTCATATAATTTATATTATAAATAAATATATTTAATATCTAAAAAAATTTCTGAAATATATACATGCATGCGTGTTGTTTGACAGCACTAATATATATAGATCGTTTGACAGCACTAATATATATATATATAGTTTCTTAGTAGCTCTCTGGAATAAAAAAATACTAGTTAAAAAAAAAATTGTGAGCTAACAGAGAACTACCGCAATCAGTTATGTGCTTTAATTCATTAATCAGCATTTCTTGTCGAAATTGGTAACTACAATGTTAATATTGTGTACCCCATTTGTTCCTAGTTATTAACTACAGAACAGTATTCTAAAGTGTTTGCAAATGACACATATCATTAAAACCAGCATAAGATTGTTGTTGGTTTTTAAAACACTCAGGTTGGTTTTCTGGGTGGTTAAAGTGGTTGACCAGCCTGTGTTTACTGAATGACTAACTTGCAGTTTAAAACTCCTTATACGAGTGTGTGCATGTATAGCTTATTCAATTTAGACAGTTTGCTAGAATTGCGAGACGCTGGCGGAGTGAACAATACTTGAGAGAGTTTTGAGAGAGGGCACAGGCACAGCCTCCGTCGTGTTGCCAGATCCAGCTATTATAAGCTTCTTTGGCCTTGTCTTTTTTGACACTTTAGAAAGTTAATAAAGTGGAAGTTGCAACCTAGGGTTAGCAATATCTTTATCTTTTTTATTCATATCACTATGTTGACCTTAACCAGAACATTTTATTTGACTTTACTGTGCAAACATCTATTTAAATATACCAACATGCTTGTGCATGGCATTTTTTTATATTTTTACATAAATTTGTTTTAACATGAAGAGTCATAATGACACAAACCTTCAGCTGAATGCAGATGTTCACCGACTGCAGCTTAACAGACCGTTTCTTGCTGACTTTAAAATCCCAAGAGCAGAAAACCTTTAAAGCTAGGTTACTGGTAGTCTTGAATATGCAGAAACTCTTTCCGGATGATTTAGATATACTGAAAGGATGAACAAAACCTCACTTAATCACAGAGCAAGCTAATGATGTGAAATTGAATTAACACAATGCATAAGGAAAACAGACAAACCTGTAAACAAGAAGTACACATGTGATAAACATGCCTGCTCCAATAGTAAAAATATACGCCAGTGGCATGTTGTAATTTTCTGGACAGAGTTTTATTTCTGCTTTGCATTTTTCATTGGTGGAGTTGGCATAGTGGCCATAAAACATCACAGAGTCTGTGAGAATGCCCTGTTGAGGAACAAAAAAACCATAGCATTCAGAGTCCAAGTAATAAAAATGTAGGCCATCTTAAATTTCCAGGGACTGGAAACCCTAATATAAAGCACCAACTTTTTAAAATATACATATATATTACCATGCCAGTAAGCATCCAGAGGTCAGCTGTGGCTGCGGGTTTGTTTTTTGATGATGGAGGATTCGAGATTTGTGGCAGGACCAGGAAAAGGCCGGTGATGAGGAAGAGGATGATGTTGTAATGTAACAGTCTTCTGAGGAAGATGAAATAGGACAGAATCCCAGTGCCGAAGTGAGCACTGATGTTTTTAAGCACTCCCTGCCAGAGCTGTATGGATTTCTGCTGGGAGACTCTACAGTAGCAGCCACCACACAAAACCTATGCAGCAAAAACAAGTGTGCATACAGGTTAATGAATCAAGAACTGTTGATTTCAGTATTAAACTCTACTCGGAAAATCTGAAAATATCAAAAAAATGCCACATTCAATGGTTATTTGTATGAATAGGGTACAAATTGGTGTCCCCCTACTTTGTTAAAGCGATGAAGGAATAAAATCAGCATTGAGAGAAAACTGAAAAATTATTGTAGATAAAACCCATTGATCTGATATTTAATTAATTGCAAAAAAAAATATTTTGAAAAATTAACATTACCATTTGCCATTACCACCAATTACAATTTTGAAAAAACTGACCATTCAATAAAAATTATATAAAGACTTTTTTCTGCCGTGTGGTGGGAAGAAGAAGATGGTTGAGGAGAGGCCCCCCCCCCCACATGATTGTAAAGCACTTTAGGTGTACAACAATACACAATAAAGCGCTATATAAATCGTCTTGGTGGATCGGGAGAGCGCAGTCGACTGATTAAATCCTGAGAAAAGGCAAAGCAAAAAAGGATCATAAATTGACATTGTGCACTAGAAACTGGAGTTAATAAATACGTTGTTAGTGGAGAAGTCTCTGCTCTTCTGTATCTCAATGTGCAATTGCTATATTACAACTAACTAACTACAAGTACCGTAAAATATAATGTGTAATTGGAATTGCATTTGGAAAGAAAAAATATTTGGTGTGTGGTCAGGTTTCAGAAATTTTGTGTGTAAGCAGTTGAAAACAAAAATGACTAAAAGAAATCGGTTCAGAGGACATTTCTAGAACTTAATTGTACTTATGTTAGACTACTCTTGTAAAAAAAAATAACTGTGCATAATTGTATTGAATGTGCACTTGTAGTGTACTTCAAATCCTAAAAGTATATATATTTAAAAAAAAAAGAAAAAGATTACTTGCATATTTTATAATATTGTGTAATTAAAAATGTATTTAAAGTTACAAAATTGAGTAGAAATGACATTAAATAATATTTTAATTGACCATAAATGCTTTTCAGTACATTCAGCAGTACACTTTCTCCATATTTCAAAGACAGAATTATACACAACAGACATAATAATTATAAAATTACATAAAGATGTACTTAGGTCCTACTCAAAGGACATCAAGTCCTACTTAAGTGGGTCAAAAAGTAATTTTTAGTTTAACTAAATGCATTTAAAATATACATTTTCATATAATTGTAAATAACTTGCAACTAAGCGTCCAAAAACATTACATTCAGGTCACACTTATGTGTTAATACACTTATTACTTCCGAAATCAGCACTCTTTTTAAAAGTATGCTCTTTTTCATGAGGGTTTGTTTGCATATACTATTATTTTGTTGTCTGATGCAATAAAATTCATATATTACAGCCACAAGAGCATATTTTAGTGAAACAGCTATGATTTTATTAATTATGCAAATATGAAAAAAACTGCATCAAAACATTTTCTTACTGATAGAGCGGCTAGGCATGGAGGACAGGACCTTCTGGGTCGAAGAAGACCAGCTATTCCTGTTCAGGGCATCCGTGTGTTTGGGCTCATGGTAATGCTGAGCTTCTTGATTTGAATGTGTCAGATCAACTACAAACAGAAAAACAGAGTTAAAATAAGTGGGGTTTACGTCAGGCTGTCTGTATGCTGTGTAGTACTCACATTTCACTGCTCTGTATGGTCTCCTAATAGCCTCGAGCTCAATCAGGTCTTGGTCTTCATCTTCACTGGAAGTCATCTCCATGATCTGGGATGCAGCCATCCAGACTGTCTAGAGCTGTGTAAGCAATAGGTGATAAGCCATATCAGAAATTAATTTTCATATTAAAAGCCAATATTTGCCTGGGATTTATTTTTTCAGAGCACTTTTATACTGTAAAAAATGACCGTGAATTTAACGGTAAAAGACTGTAAAAATGCTACAGTAAAAACCTGTCAAATGGTTAACGGTAAATTCCCCTACTATAAACGGTGAAAAACTGTATTGGACATTACATGTATTGGACCATATAGACCGTATAATTTACAGTGAATAACCGTAAATTGACATTCCCAGAATTCCCTGCGTTACATTTCAAATTTGATGTTTTTTTGTTTAAATAACTATGTTTCTTCTTAGTTTTTTCTTCTTAGTTTTGTATATTAGGGTTGTGTGTTACACCTAATGTTGTTAAACGAATGTTTATTGCATTATTTCAGTTTCATGTGTGTTACCATGATGGTGTTTAGTTTTTGTGTGTATTACACTGTGCACCTTCTATATATGTTATTATTTAAAAGCTGCTTGTGATGGGCTTTGGTTCATCATGTGACTTTCTCATCACCACCTGCATTTGGTGGTTAGTGTATTATAAAGGTACAAACCAGATTTCAGTACTTCAATAGGTTAGGTTGGTATATTAACATTATATCAGTTAATGAAATAACGGTATTTAACTGTAAATTTAAGTTAAAACCTAAAACGTTGCTACCATATTTTTTACGGTAAAATTACGGCAACCACAGCTGCCAGTTTTTTTACCGTAAATTTTACTGAATTTTTTTTACAGTGATATAAACCCCATAAATCTACAACAGAAACAAAAAGTGTCTTTCATTTATGTCAAAAGCAACATCATAAGATGCCATAGCATAATAAACATTCTCTAAAAATATATTTTAAATAACTGTCCATTCCTTACATTAAACTACTCTTGTAAAAAAGAAGTGCACTTAATTGTAGTCCATTCTTAAAAGTATATATATATATATATAAAAAAAAAACCTACTTACAGATACTATAATATTAATGCAATAAAATTGTGCTTTAAGACCACTCTGTAATAATGTCAAATTATACGTTTTACTTTAAAACACATTTGAAATCACTGTTTTAGGAATATTTTGTCATGCTTTAAAGAAGTCCACTTATTATGAAAAGTACTTGATTATAATGTAACTGTAGTGTTTTATTTAATGTTAAAATTTGACGCTAAATAAGTTAATCATTACAAATGGCATTAAAGAAATGCGTGAATGCCTTTGTATATTCAATTACCTGCCTTTAATATAAATTTCAACTATAATACATTTTCATTTAATTGAAGTTAACATGCGAAAAAAAATTGTCTGCAAACATTACATTCAGTTCAAGATTAAGTATATTCGTTTAAAGTATATTATTTTCATAGTATGTACTTTTATAAAGCATGCTAAAGTATACTATCGCAGTAGATCTAATTGTAGTTTTTCTATCAACCCACTTTAGCTGTTCATTCAATAACATTCATCTTAAGACTGTTAGCTGTTCTGATAAAGTACCACCAATTGCAATACTCACCTAAACAGCTGTTGCTACGCAAAGAT
Source organism: Sinocyclocheilus grahami (assembly GCF_001515645.1). Lineage (NCBI taxonomy): Eukaryota > Metazoa > Chordata > Actinopteri > Cypriniformes > Cyprinidae > Sinocyclocheilus > Sinocyclocheilus grahami. Next base: position 238,799 of record NW_015506757.1, read on the forward strand.
TCCAGCACAGTCTAAAAAGGAAGATACACTGTTCAAAGTTTTCATACGCGTATAAAAAGTGACTGGTACTTCAACAGTACCCATTCAGTGAATAAGCAGAAACATTTTCACAGTTGACAGACTGCATACAAAGTGACAAACCACAGGCAACGTGCAGAGAGGAAGACAAGAACGAACTGACGTCTTACAATTTTTATTTATTTATTACTATTATCACAAACAACACTGTGTATAGGGAGACAGGTATTTTACATTACAGTGTGGTATGTGAAATTGTAAACAGAGGCCATACCATGGTAGAGACTGCTTACCGTAACTCAGCCTTCATCTGAAAATGTCATCTATAACAGACTCAGTCATACGTTACAGACCTCATGGCCGTGTCTTATTTTCACCACACCTTTTGACAACACATTAGATAGTTATAAACAGTATGGACTTGAGTTTGGTAATGTACTGTAAATGTATTTTATAATGGCAACTGTAGCTTCCATTACTATAACATCTGCAATAAGTGAAGTGACATGTGGCCAAGTATGGTAACCCATACTCGGAATTAGTGCTCTGCATTTACTCATCCAAAGTGCACACACACAGCTGTGAACACACACAAACAGTGAACACACACCCGGAGCAGTGGGCAGCCATTTATGCTGCGGCCCCCGGGGAGCAGTTGGGGGTTCGGTGCCTTGCTCAAGGGCACCTTGTCATGGTATTGAAGGTGGGAGAGAGCGCTGTACATTCACTCCCCCCGTTTTGCTGGTTTATGCTGGCCCTTTGCTGGTTTGAGCTGGTTTATGTTGGTCCTTTGCTGGTTTATGTTGGTCCTTTTGGTGGTTTATGCTGGTTTAAGCTGGTTTATGCTGGTCCTTTGCTTTTTTATGTTGGTCCTTTTGCTGGTTTATGCTGGTCTTTTGCCAGCACATGACCAGCATAAACCAGCAAAAGGCCCAACATAAACCAGCAAAGGACCAGCATAAACCAGCTTAAACCAGCATAAACCAGCAAAAGGACCAGCATAAACCAGCAAAGGACCAGCTTAAACCAGCAAAGGACCAGCATAAACCAGCAAAGGACCATCTTAAACCAGCATCCCAGCGTCAAAACATACCTAACCATCATATGCTGGTTTTTTTTCAACAGGGCGGAGCTATGAAAATGATTCATATTTAGGTGAGCATTTAAATTAAAAGTAGATTAATAGCGCCACCTAGAGGACTATATTCATCGGTACTTACGCAGTTCACAAAGAATCATTCAAAGCACAACATAAATAAAGTATTTCGGTGTTTCAAGTGTGTCCTACAGATTGAGGCCACGTGGTCAGCTTCTGCAGTCAGAGCTGTGTAAACTCAAGGGCAAACCCTTGTGTGCAAAGTGATGAAACATCAGGACTACACCAGAACAAACAGCACAACACTGGAAACGTCTTTACACTCATACATATTTAAGCATGTCCATATGTCAAATGGCAGCTGATTACTGAAGCCTGCAGGATTGCTGGAGCACTTGATCAACAGAATGACAGCCTATATTTAAGTATTAAAGTGATGATAGATAGATAGATAGATAGATAGATAGATAGATAGATAGATAGATAGATAGATAGATAGATAAACAGGGGCGGTTCAAATATTATAATGTGGCAATACTCGTTCTGACGTGACGTGTACTTCCTGGAAGGGTGGTGCGGTACTTTCAGGAAACAATTGTTAAAGTAAACAGCGAGCGTATTATCAAGCTGGACAACTTGCCGAAGCGCTGACAAGTAAAGAGGGGCCAGAGTGTCACGAACGCGGACATGGAGACGAGTGCTTACGGTGCATCGCTGGCCGGTGGAGCCTTTGACTTCTGGAGCTTTCTAAAGCGACCGCAGACTATCGCCCGGCTGTTCAGTTGGGTGAGCTAGAACAAAGTCATCGTTAGCTAATCGAGCTAGTGCTCCTACTCGGTGAAAGTTTGTGATACTGCCGCTGGCCTCAAACTGTTAGTTTAACAGAAGTTACGCGCAAATCTAAATTCGGCTGTCACGAGTTGCAAAACACAGACCATATGGCAGCAGCAGCAGCAGCAGTTTGAGAGTTTGTTGTTGTTGTTGAGGTCTGCATCATGTGACTTGTCAACATGTCAACATAGCACATGCAGCTCTTTTATGCAGCTAGTTTGAGTGGTTTTCTTTCTTTCTTTTCTGAACCATTTACAACAACAGTATTCATCACCTGTTACATATTACACTGGCCACTCTTGTTACTCGGTGAAAGTTTGTGATACTGCCGCTGGCCTCAAACTGTTAGTTTAACAGAAGTTACGCGCAAATCTAAATTCGGCTGTCACGAGTTGCAAAACACAGACCATATGGCAGCAGCAGCAGCAGTTTGAGAGTTTGTTGTTGTTGTTGAGGTCTGCATCATGTGACTTGTCAACATGTCAACATAGCACATGCAGCTCTTTTATGCAGCTAGTTTGAGTGGTTTTCTTTCTTTCTTTTCTGAACCATTTACAACAACAGTATTCATCACCTGTTACATATTACACTGGCCACTCTTGTTTTATTTCATCTACTGCAAAGAAATGTTTTTAAGAAAGAGAATGTAAGCACCAGTGTTGGGGAAAGTTACTTTTAAAAGTAATGCGTTACAATATTGCGTTACTCCCTAAAAATAGTAACTAATTACGTTACTTGGTTACTTGTTATGGAATGTAATGCGTTACGTTACTTTTGCGTTACTTTCGCGTTACTTTTTAAATATAAGCAGGGCTTGATTGTTTTTAATATAAGAAGTTCTATTTATTGCAAATATAAAAGCCCTTTCACACCAAAAAGTGTAATGAATAAACCTCAGGCTGAAGCAAACGTAAATTCACGTCTGTACAGTAGAACGCAGGAGAAGAAACACTCTTCAGCAATAAAAAAACAATGAAGCACAATTGTTAGTTTCTCTAAAGTCATTTTTGGTTATTAGTACGGTTGAACTGGATCATCAAAGGTCAGCAGCAAAGACATCGGTTAATAAAATGGGATTAGATACATTTGATGTTATTTAACATATTTAATTATTGCAGGTTTGTGTCATATTCTTTTTCAGTTTGCATTTCACTGTTTTAATTCATTTTGATGAATAGCAAATCTGTTTTTTGTGAGTGGGATGAATTAATGCACATTCGCATTTAGTCTAGAACTACATCGTGTTCACACAACGCCTCTGTACTTACGATTTCTCCCAATATGGGGACAGGAGACTTGTCAGTCAATAAATGGGAATACAAAGTAACTGGCGTTACTTTTTTGAAAAAGTAACTCAGATATTTTCTTGCAAATTAAAAAAGTAATGCGTTACTTTACTAGTTACTCGAAAAAAGTAATCCGATTGCGTTAATCGCGTTACTTGTAATGCGTTACCCCCAACACTGGTAAGCACACATTTTAAGCTACAAAAAATAGTGCATTTTAAATGTTAAATCTTTTGACAGAGCATTTTTAAGCAGATATAGGGACCTAAATGCCCGTATCACTGACCTAATTCTTCTTTTGCTGTGTAAATATATAGTCGTATATAGTTTTTTGTTTGTTTGTCGGTTTTTTTGATAACCAAAGTAGACATACATCTTGTGAGAGCGTCACGCCTCCCATTCAAACATGACACTGTTGTTCTCTGTAAACACTCTCAGTAGTAGTTTCCTTGGTGTGGGAAATTTCCATTATTAAAGAGATTCTGCTGTTGTCACTAATTCTGTTTCTTTCCATCACAGCTCTTCGCCATAGTGGTGTTTGCCACCATAGTTTCTGAAGGCTACATGAATGAGCAGCATGAAGACATCACTAAATGCATGTTCAATCAGAATGAAAGTGCGTGCAGCTATGGAATTGGTGTTGGGGTTTTAGCTTTCCTGGCCTGTGCTGTCTTCATTGTGCTGGATGCCTACTTCCCCCAGATCAGCAATGCCAACGAGAGAAAATACATTGTGTTGGGCGATCTTTGTTTCTCTGGTAAGAATTATTACAGATTTTAGTTTTTATCAGTCACTTTTAGTTTAATTGCAGAATGCATTTATTTATAGGACAGTGTCTAAAAACCACATATTTGCTTGGATCTAAAACCTAGCCCTGTTGAAAAAAACCAGCATATGCTGGTTAGGTATGTTTTGACGCTGGGATGCTGGTTTAAGCGGGTCCTTTGCTGGTTTAAGCTGGTCCTTTGCTGGTTTAAGCTGGTACTTTTGCTGGTTTATGCTGGTCATGTGCTGGCAAATCATACCTAACCAGCATATGCTGGTTTTTTCAACAGGGAGTGAGCATTGAAAGCTCAGTTCACACTGCCAGCGAATGCAACAACAAAGCGACCTAAATTTACGTTCATTGAGAGCTGGCATCCATGACTTTTGCCAACTATATGTGGACATCTCCAGAGACACGTCAAAAGTTGTGAGAAGTATTCTAACATCTCACAGTAAAGTGAGTAGAGCTCAAGTAATCAGAGTGCAAGTTCTAATTGGCACAGTTGTGGCGTTTATAACTGTCCTTAGGGCAACCAGATTTAAAAAGGTCTACTAGCAACCAGGCGGTTCAAAGGCTAAAATGTTGGCATCACGTTTGTCATGGAACTTCACAACTGGGTGATGTGGAACAGTATCTATATAGGAAATAAAAAGTTGCAGTCAATTCCAGCTGAGTTTCCATGATGTTAGCATGTTGCTAAGCTAACAACATGATACTCTCGGAGCATACCTATGCTCCCAGGGTCCCATGTTCTCCAGATATATATGGCACATAATGCACATTAAAAAAGGGTAATATGTTCCCCAGTGCAATGGCCTGGTAACATACATTAAGTAAACTTTTTTTAAGTACAATTTAATACAAGTTCAACTGAACAACACGGATAGAGACCCCTCTATAAATGCTGGCTTATATATTAAACCCGTATGATAATTAGAACATACTTTATAACCTGGTGGACATGTATCATGTATTCCTCATGTGCCATATAAATCTGGGGAACATAGGAATGACCCCGATGCTCCAATGAGCATTAAAATACACCGTACACACAACTATTGGATTTTTTTGAAACCAGAATAAATAGTGTCTCAATGACAACAAGTGTTCTTATTTTTTTTAATCAATATTTTTCAGTATTTAATGAAATACAAGTATATTTATGATTATCTGACTGGCTAACTTTTTTTTAGTTTTTTTTAATGGAGCTCATTTCCTTCTCTATGAAGGATACATGCAGTGATGTCTTAGTGGACAAAGCAAGATTGCCAGCTTCATGTCTGAAGCACACTTATGATGACTTAAATGCTCATTATGGTTTGAAACAGAGCCATACTTTCTGTTATTCATGTGCTCTTACTCATAAAGGGTTAGTTCACCAAAAAATTTAAATTCTGTCATTATTTACCCACTTTTATGTGGTGAGAGGTATCCATCCATTGAAAGTTTGCACAACCAAAATTTCGCAGATCCAAAAAGGTCATACGGGCATCTTAAAGCAAATCTGCGGTTTGATCACTTTATATGATGAAAAGATTCAAATGAAGGGGTTTATTTAACTTTTTATGATCAACACGTGCATAGAGCGCATCAAATTTGGTATCGCATGTGCATTCATCACACATTAGAACAAGCGATTTATATGGATTAGTTTGTCTTTATGAACTTTGTGAAGCGCCAAAGTTTTGGTTGCATGTAATTTCAGTGAAAGGACAGAAACTTCTCGACAGAAAACAGGATTCATTAAAAAATATCTTGAGTTGTGTTTTTGAAGATGAACGAGTCGTTTGGGGTTGAGTAAATGATGACCGAATTTTCACTTTTGGGTGAACAAACCCCTTAACGTTCCTCTCTGCTTTCTCATCAGGTGTGTGGACGTTCCTGTGGTTTGTGTGTTTCTGCCTTCTAGCCAATCAGTGGTCTCACACTACTCAATCAGCTGTCCTAGCTGATGCAGCTCGAGCTGTGGTGACCTTTTCCTTCTTCTCCACTGCCACCTGGGTGAGCACATCTCACTTCCTGTTTCTGCCTGACGGTCACCTTGTATATTTGATAAACTGAAACAAATATCACGCTTTTTTTTCTCTCAAGGCCCTTCTTACCATGTTCGCATTACAACGATACCGCCAAGGGGTGGACGAGGTTGGCCTAGGCTACAATGATCCATCCAGTGACCACACTTCCCCGTACCCTTCAGCATATACTGGTGCTCCAGAGGGTTACCAGCATTCCCCATTCACCGCCAGTCCTGCGGGACAGGGAGGGTATCAGCCTCCCGCATACTGAGGGTGAAGGCATTTTAACGCTTCTGAGAGGCTCATCTGTGTGGACTGTTTCATACGCTCCACTTTTTCCTTTTCCATAAGAGTTGAAATTGTCACCTGGGATTGGTGTGCTTCGCTGGTGTGTTTTTTCATGCTTGAAAAAAAAAAATTTATTTATTTTTTTATTTTCTTCTGATGCAAATTCTAAACATAACCCTAAGTGTAATTGAAGTAAGACATGTTTTTGGATCAACATCCAAAAATATAGACTAAACCCAATCCCTACCCGTAAACCTAACCCTATTTACTCCTAAAATCAGTGGGAAATGATAGCTGATTACCAAGTGTGTAGAAGCACCTAACCCTGATCGTAAGCCTAAAACAGATATTTCCTGAAAAGTTATGCCTCAATTCTGATTGGTTGATTGGAATGTTGTTCCAGGATCAACAAGGATGTTAATCCAGGAACATGTACTTGGTGAAATCACGGTCACCGGTGCTGATATACCTGGATTAATAGAATTTTACATTATAAGGTCTGTGTAATATTGTGAGTCGACTATGTACTGTGCTTAGTATTGGCCAGATAATATCTCAAGAGTCTGCAGGATATTGTGTAAATGTTATGAAAGTACAACGTATTGCATGGCTGTATAATTACAAAAAAAATTATGTAACAAGCATTTTTTTTATGCTAATATGCATATATCACAAACTGAAATTGCTCTAGATCAGTGGTTCCCAACCCTGGTCCTGGAGGCACCCCAACACTGCACATTTTGCGTGTATCCTTAATCAAACACACCTGATTCAGGTCATTAGTAGAGACTCCAAGATCTGAAATCGGTGTGTCAGAGAAAGGAGATATGCAAAATGTGCAGTGTTGGGGTGCCTCCAGGACCAGTGTTGGGAACCACTGCTCTAGATAACTATACTATATTTTATGTTTAGATCATTAGAACCAAGTGTTGGCTGGTTTGCAATGTTGCTGGCACTATTATAATAGCCATGCTCTCCATAAGTTATGGTTTTGGTCTATACTTTATTTTAATGAAAATTATAATAATAAGAACTCAGATAAACCGTATATTGCCATAGTCGTGTGTTTATTAGTCACGTAGAATCAATGAAAGCAGTTGAATCTTCTGTTTATTCAGCAGCAGAGATAGGCATTTTCTGGGTTTCTTCTGCGAGGCGTATTTGGAGTTTCAGCGCGAGAGCGCCCTCTGGCCTTTGGATGGAGATTTACTGCTGATCACAGAACCGTGCTTCACTGAAAGATACGCATGACAATCACAGCTTCTGTCGAATCGTGATCTCGATTTCATTTCGATTTATCGTGCTGCCCTACTTTACACATTTAGCCTAGTCTTTTAAAGCACAGAATCTTTACTACTCTAATTATGTGTATTTGTACATCAGAGTAATATGTTTTATTTTATTTTGAGTAAAATGGGAACGTGAATATTGTACCGTTTTTTTTTTTTTTTTTATGGAACAAAGGTTTTCCCTCAAATTAATTTACAAAAGGGCAACTGATGTTTTGCAAAACAGCGAAAGTCTAATGTGATTAGGGATATGCCGGTATCAAATTTTCATGTTGCGATTAATTGCTCATGCTTTTATCACGGTATGCGGTATTATCACGATATTGAAATTTAGTTTTAAAAAAGTGCTGTCACAATACAGTATAACAGTTTTAGTAACTTTTTTCTTATAACTGAACATTTAAATGAATACATTTTATACAGAAAAATTTAGAAGTAAAAAAATTTAAACGGATTAAAGTGCAAAAGAACTATAAAGACCAATTTGGAGTTTCAGCGCGAGAGCGCCCTCTGGCCTTTGGATGGAGATTTACTGCTGATCACAGAACCGTGCTTCACTGAAAGATACGCATGACAATCACAGCTTCTGTCGAATCGTGATCTCGATTTCATTTCGATTTATCGTGCTGCCCTACTTTACACATTTAGCCTAGTCTTTTTAAAGCACAGAATCTTTACTACTCTAATTATGTGTATTTGTACATCAGAGTAATATGTTTTATTTTATTTTGAGTAAAATGGGAACGTGAATATTGTACCGTTTTTTTTTTTTTTTTTTATGGAACAAAGGTTTTCCCTCAAATTAATTTACAAAAGGGCAACTGATGTTTTGCAAAACAGCGAAAGTCTAATGTGATTAGGGATATGCCGGTATCAAATTTTCATGTTGCGATTAATTGCTCATGCTTTTATCACGGTATGCGGTATTATCACGATATTGAAATTTAGTTTTAAAAAAGTGCTGTCACAATACAGTATAACAGTTTTAGTAACTTTTTTCTTATAACTGAACATTTAAATGAATACATTTTATACAGAAAAATTTAGAAGTAAAAAAATTTAAACGGATTAAAGTGCAAAAGAACTATAAAGACCATTAGGTATCACTTTACAATAAGACCTCATTAGTTAACCTTAGTTGATGCATTAACATTCACAATGCGCAATATCTACATTTGCTACAGAAGCTAATCTTTAAAAAAAAAATACAACTCTTAGTTCATGTTAGCTCTTTAAATAACACAGTTGCAACTTTTGATTTTAACAACGTGTTATTAAATATTGTAATTACCTAAGATTAATGTTAGAAGAATTTTTCAATGGCAGTTTGTTAACTGAATTAACTAATGTTAACTAATGAAGCCCTAATGTAAAGTGTGACTGAACAATAAAGATAAAAAATTTTTTCAAACAATATCTAGAGCATGTTGTAGTCCAGATTAAAACGTAAAAAAAGTCTGAAAATAAATAGCCTATTAAGTCTAAATATTTAAGTATTTGGCGCTGTGATGTACACAATAGCGAAATACAAAAATCTGAATGGCTGTTTAAATAATTTAAATATGTTTTAGAAAGTAGCGCAGCTATATTTATGGTGTTACAGCTGCATTTTCTGCAGGTTAGCACCATCTGCTGTCAGAGAGTGAAAGTGTACTTTCATTCAGAGCATCTCTCACATGTTCTGCCATGTACTTCTCGTCCGCGCTTGTTTACATCAGAGTGCGCACGCAGCATACAGCGGTGTTGTGCATTGTGACCAGCTGATGGGAAAAGTATTACTAAAATGCATTCAAAATTCTGTATAATTTGTAATAACTAATTGTTCTCGGTATTTTGAAGTGCCCACGATAACAATATCGTGCATATTCATTACCGTGATATATCGCATTACCAAATACCGGCACAAGTCTAAATGTGATGCATTAAAAGAAGAAAAAAAATTACTGAGCATAAATACAGTTTATACTCTTCCTGATTACACATTCACCATTAAGAGAAAATGTAGTGTGGAAATTCATATCACATCAATCAAAATGTAATCAAAGACCTTTAAAACCTCCTTGAAGTTGGCACCCCATAAAAAGAAATAATCACCAAAACTATGCCACTGGTTTGTGCTACGTTTGTGCTGATTTGTGGCGCAAAAACGAACGTTTGTGCTGGTTTGGTACTATTTTTTTTGACCGTGTGATGTCACTCTCCACTCCATGTTGCTCAAATCGCTCCAAACCAGCGCGGTTCGTTTGTGCCGTTAAAACAAACACTGTATCTATTTTCCTTCCTTAGATATAACCAAAATATTTTCGGGAGCTGTGACGTCACTCTCCACAGTTCGTCTAAATCGCACAAAACTGGTGTAATTCGTTTCTCGATTTACACCATGATTGAAATGTTGAAAAATGTTACACCGTTGAAATGATTGACAAACCAGCACAAATCGAGCACAAATGAACGGCACCGGTTTGGAGGGATTTGAACGGCATGGGGTGGAGAGTGACGTCCCTGCTCAGAATTGTTTTTGTTATTTCTATGAAGTGGAAATATATTTGACGTTCATTTCAACAGCACAAATCGAGCACAAATGAATGACACCAGTTTTGTGCGATTTAGACAAACTGGTGGAGAGTGACGTCACAGCTCCCGAAAATATTTTGGTTATATCTAAAGAAGGAAAATAGATACAGTGTTTGTTTTAACGGCACAAACGAACCGCGCTGGTTTGGAGCGATTTGAGCAACATAGGGTGGAGAGTGACGTCACACGGTCAAAAAAATAGTGTTTAATATCTCAAACACCAAACCAGCACAAACGTTCGTTTTTGCGGCACAAATCAGCACAAACCAATGGCATAGTTTTGGTGATTATTTCTTTTTATGGGGTGCCAACTTCAGGAGGTAACTTTAAAGCCATTTCCTCAGTTCCAGCGTTGATGTAGCTGCTGCATTTTGCCATAAATGAAGAGTACAGTGAAGTGGCAATGTTCAGTCATTTTCATTTGCCCTCTCTGCATTTGTAGATTTTTCCCATTTCAGTTGCCGTTGAAAATATTTAGATCAAAATTTTATCTAATAAAATAATTAGATCAAAAAGGAATTGTTGAAAATTTAAGATTGATGTGATAAAGCACCAATGGCACCAATAGTCAATTTCGCTCCTGCTGTAAACTAGAAGAACCTTCTGAGCATGATGGGATTGGATAAGTAGGTCTAGTTGTTGATGGTCCTTTAGTTTTATTCAGCATGAAGGTTATATTGTATGTAACTGAACACAGGATCTGCTGTAAATTGGTACATCCAATATGAAGCCTGACTAAGTGTTTAAGGGACGCCATGATGTTATACCGTTTAACAATTATCCATATAATTTACAGCCTTTCTTTTGTCCATGTAGATTCAGAGATGGTATTGTTTTAGGCTTTCAGCTGTGTTAAATATTAACATTTCAGAATAACAAAATTATTAACAAACTAAATTCCACTGGTATAGTCCCTTGGGGTATGCTATGGTTCAGTACTGAGTCTAAAAGTTGGAGTAATGAACATTACACTCTTGTAAACAGGGCTGCTGACAACAATGATTTAAATGTGAGAATTGTGCTAAACATTTTAAATGGGTTAACTTGTGTCACATCATAGCTGTAATATCTAGCCGTACCTGTTTTCACCCTGTGTGTCTTCCGTCCTTTCACAAAGCCACTCCTTACCTCCACGTCAACATTACTCATTTCCTACACAAAGTGTTTCTGTGGCATCCGTATATCCTGTCGTAGCTGGAGAAGCTGGTAAGTGTTTGGTGTCTTGGGTCTAACTAAATAGTCATGTCTTTTGTAGGACAAGAGTGTTCTAACACTTGCTTGTAATTGTTGTTAGTGATGAAAGCATCTAATTTGAAGTTTTTTTTAAATCATTAAAGTGCAGAAGGATTGGTTATTTGATAGTCTACTTGATTTGTTGTTTACAAACTTAAGAAGAGGAGTCATGCTGGAGATAAGAAAATCGATGTCTGTAAATTTGTAACCTTTGCACCTGTTTATCTCATTGAAGGATTGACTGTTGAGTTAAATGATAGAGAAGCAAGGTCGCTAAATGAGTTTGTGCACTATGAAAAATGAGTTAAAAGTGGTGTGACGTTTTTTTAAAAACATTTTCTCCTACTCCAGGTTAGCATGCAAAGCCAAGTAATTTGGCAAGTTGCTATCCCTGAAGAGAATCAACACTGGGGTTATCAGATCATTGCTATGAATTTGTTTGCACATCAAAAGCAGCCCAACACATTGGCTCAGCCAACGGTGTGAGTTTGGGGTGGAGCTATTGGTTTGTCTGACCAATAGTAGACTGAAGAACTGTTCCAGATTTGAAGAACATTATTGCAGTTCCATTTGGTGCTCCTAGTGCACAGAAATACACAATTTAGACTTGTAAAAGCAAGACTGTTATATTGGTATAGCATGAGGGTTTTTTTTCTCTTCCAACTAAGGCACATTGATTTGAGTGTAGCCAGAATGGAGAAGTTCATTTAGATATGTAATTGGGCATTAACACATGCAATGAATTTAACACTGGGGGTCGCCAACTGACTGTCGGTTGTATTCACAGTGCTTAATTTTGGTTTTTAACTGGCTCTGTTACTGGACCTGTTTTGGTGGATCCAGTATCGCTCATAAGAATAAAAAAGGTTGTGATGAGGTGGAAAAAACAAACCGTACAAATTGGGTAAAACCAGAATAAACGGCATAAGCAGGTTGTGATGATTACATTGACTGACAGGGGACGAGTTGAGTTTATTCACTTCACCTCCTGCTTGCTCATAAGTGATGGTCGTGTGCCACTCTCGGCACTCCAGTGAATCTTTTGTAGAATGTAATGAGATAAAAAGGTAGTGTCTCGAGGAAAACCAAATACAAGTGGTCACATACAAGTTGGAAACAGGGCTTCCCACTTGCTCGATTTCCGGGATATTGCATGTAATTTGTGGCCAACAGGGAGCCACTATCAGTATGCAGGAGGCTCCCGGGATGTTTGTAAATGTGACATGTTGACCCTAAATATGTTTCTGTTTCCTGTGTAGGTGTGGCTGCTGTCCCTCCCTAATGCCTGTTTCTCCAGGCTATGCACGTCTTAACCAAAATGAGCCTATGAACTCTCTGCGCATCTCTGTTGGAGGGCTCCCAATGCTGGCTTCCATGACCAACACCACCGATTCCCGCTTTCGCATCAAATGGAAAGCCATTGTGGTGGTAGCGTCAGGACTAACCCTCGTCCTCCTCATCTACATGCAGCTTTTGCCCTTTCACCCCCAACCCAGAGGCAAATATGGTTTGAGGTTAAACCATCAGGAGGTGAGAACGGAGGGCCGCTACAATGACACATACCCCCTCAGTCCACCAGAGCGCACGGCACAGGGCACACGCTACCGAATAGGGGTCATCGCGGACCTGGACACGAACTCACTCAGTGAAAAGAAGCTGACCTGGTTCAGCTACATGCTGAAGGGTCACCTCCTAGTGTCGGAGAGTGGGGATACAGTGGCGGTCGAATGGGATCAGGACAGGGTGGTCTTGGAAAGTCACCTGGCAGAGAAAGGTCGGGGCATGGAGCTCTCCGAATTAGTGGTGTTTAATGGCAAACTGTACAGCGTGGATGATCGTACGGGTGTTGTATATAATATAGATGGACTTAAAGCAGTTCCCTGGGTCATACTGCCAGATGGGGATGGCTCAGTTTCAAAAGGTTAGTGTTGCTAAAGTACCCTTTTCGCACCAAAATTAAAAAGCCCAAATGTTTTCAAAGTGATGTGTCGGCTAAGTATGGTAACCCATAACCCTCAGAATTTAAGCCATCCAAGTTAGTGCACACACATGTTAGGAGCAGTGAGTATTGAACGCATACACCATGGGTGCACACCTGGAGCAGTGGGCAGCAATTTTTACTGCAGTGCCCAGGGAGCAATAAGGTGCCTTGCTCAAGGACACCTCAGTCGTGGGTATTGAGGGTGGAAGAGAGCGCTGTTCACCCATCCACCTACATTTCCTGCCAGTATTGAGAATCAAAACTGTAACCTTCAGATTACAAGTCCGACTCTTTAAACATTAGGTCACAACTGCCCCAATGGCCACAAATGGTGCTAATACCAGTACCTCTCACAGATTCCATCAGTGTTTCCGCTGACTTGAGGGTCAAGTGATAAGGGAACTGAATACGTAAAACTACATCACATAAATTTACATTTTGAGCGAGTACATCATAAAACCATCTTCCAAACCGTGTTTTGTCTTACCCTAAATCACTATGATTAACCTGTAAAAATTACTTATAGTTTGAGTTGTTGGGACAGATTTCCAAGAAAACTGCATACTTTCATCTCTTGTCTGTGTGTGTTTACGTCATATCTGTATATAAAGGAATGAAGGTCAGGCTAATTCTGTAAGCAGTGGAAGTAACTTAAAGGGTTAGTTCACCCAAAAATGAAAATAATGTAATTAATTACTCACCCTCATGTCGTTCCACACCCCTAAGACCTTTGTTCATCTTCAGAACACAAATTAAGATATTTTTGATCAAATCCGATGGCTCAGAGAGGCCTCCATTGACAGCCATGCCACCCAAACTTTCAAGATCCATAAAGGTACTAAAGACGATGTTAAAACAGTCGATGTGACTACAGTGGTTCTATAATAATTTTATGAAGCGGCAAGAATACTTTTTGTGCACAAAAATAACGACTTTATTCAACAACCTCTTCTCTTCTGTGTCATTCTCATAAGTTGTTTACGTCCAGCGCTTCCAGGTTCTACGTCAGAACGCTGGCTCATTATTGGACGGCACCTGCATCAGCATCACACGCATGCGTCGCGCTGCTCACATGTGCACCGTAGAACACGGAAGCCTTCACTGTGCTTACTGCGTTAACCGCGTAAGGATAATGACAGGGAAGAGAAGAGATTGCTGAATAAAGTTAATATTTTTGTTTTGTTTTTGCACACAGAATGTATTCTCGTCGCTTCATAAAATTATTGTACAACCACTGTAGTCACGTCGACTGTTTTAATGACGTCTTTAGTACTTTTATGGATCTTGAAAGTTTGGGTGGCGTTGCTGTCAATGGAGGCCTCTCTGAGCCATCGGATTTGATCAAAAATATCTTAATATGTGTTCTGAAGATGAATGAAGGTCTTAGGGGTTTGGAACGACATGAGTTATTAATGACAGAATTTTCGTTTTTGGGTGATCTAACCCTTTAGTACAGAACTAACCCTACAAAGTACAGTGACTTGTACTTTTATGCTTGTGGTACTTTTATGCACTTTTTGGTAAAAGTGTGCACAAAATGCAGGCTTTGTATCTTTAGGGGTACAAAAGCTTGTCACTGGGGCAGTTCCCTCAGTTCCCTTTATCCCTAAAGGGTGCATATTAGTAGCTTAGAGTAGTAATATGTATCCTTAAGGTAGTTTGTACTCTTATGGTACTATGCACCCTTTAGGGGTAAAGAAGGTACAAAGGTGTCACTTTGAGGATACATTCTTAGCTGTACAATTTTTGCATATTTTTGTGAGAGTGTAGTGTAGCTTTAATATTCAGCCCCCAAACACACATTTTAAGGACTTCATTTTATATTCTAAATCATTTAATTTAGCATTTCTTCATGGGCTGACTACACGGTAACAGTCAAAATCTATTAAAATAAATGTATAATGATGAAAAGCAATCAATTCAAACATGATATTTGATTTCAGTTGTGGTTTTTTTCTTACATTCTATAGGGTTTAAGGCCGAGTGGCTTGCAGTAAAGGATGAGCACCTATATGTGGGGGGTTTGGGGAAGGAGTGGACCACCACCAACGGAGAAGTGCTGAATGACAATCCTGAGTGGGTAAAAGTGGTGGGATTCCACGGCTTAATGACAGAATTTTCGTTTTTGGGTGATCTAACCCTTTAGTACAGAACTAACCCTACAAAGTACAGTGACTTGTACTTTTATGCTTGTGGTACTTTTATGCACTTTTTGGTAAAAGTGTGCACAAAATGCAGGCTTTGTAGCTTTAGGGGTACAAAAGCTTGTCACTGGGGCAGTTCCCTCAGTTCCCTTTATCCCTAAAGGGTGCATATTAGTAGCTTAGAGTAGTAATATGTATCCTTAAGGTAGTTTGTACTCTTATGGTACTATGCACCCTTTAAGGGTAAAGAAGGTACAAAGGTGTTACTTTGAGGATACATTCTTAGCTGTACAATTTTTGCATATTTTTGTGAGAGTGTAGTGTAGCTTTAATATTCAGCCCCCAAACACACATTTTAAGGACTTCATTTTACATTCTAAATCATTTAATTTAGCATTTCTTCATGGGCTGACTACACGGTAACAGTCAAAATCTATTCAAATAAATGTATAATGATGAAAAGCAATCAATTCAAACATGATATTTGATTTCAGTTGTGGTTTTTTTTTTTCTTACATTCTCTAGGGTTTAAGGCCGAGTGGCTTGCAGTAAAGGATGAGCACCTATATGTGGGGGGTTTGGGGAAGGAGTGGACCACCACCAACGGAGAAGTGCTGAATGACAATCCTGAGTGGGTAAAAGTGGTGGGATTCCACGGAGATGTACAGCACCAGAACTGGGTTCCTAAGTATAACGCTCTCCGCAGCGCTGCAGGCATCAGCCCACCTGGTAAGCAGCAGCCTTTCACTTACATGCAGTGTGTATTTGTATTGAGTGGTGAATTTTGTATTTTAAAAGTGGCATTGATATTACAATAACTTTTGTGTCAAGAGCTCTTGTAGTCTTAACACCCAAGTTCCACTCCGTCTATTGTGCAGTTGAGCACATAAGCCATTTAAAGTACACACAATTGACAGTAAGCAGGGTAAACCTTGTAAAATATTACTAATAAATGTTTGTCTGATGGTCGAGTTTACCATGTAACGAACAGAATATAATTTTCCTAATAGTATTTCAGCAATCATGTTGTGTGTTTTCTAAAACATCCCATTCCCATTTTACACTGGACTACACATGGAATGGCTCATTGAATTCTGAAGGCTAGAATGTTTTCATAGTGAACAGACTTCATTTTCGTCATGAAAATTCTTATTTTGTTTTCTAACTTTGGGGTAAAGTATGACTTCTTCTATTCTTATAAGTCTTGTGCGATTCAGTATTCAGTCACTAAGAATGAATGCTTTATTTCCAGTCTCTGTTAATTTCCTTTCTATTGTCATCTCAGGGTACCTCATACACGAGTCTGCAGCTTGGAGTGACACATTACAACGCTGGTTCTTCCTGCCACGACGTGCTAGCAGCGAGCGATACGATGAGACAGCAGATGAGCGGCGGGGCACCAATCTAATGCTCAGCTGCTCGCCAGACTTCCAGGACATTAAAGTGAGAAACCACTGGACTACACATGGAATGGCTCATTGAATTCTGAAGGCTAGAATGTTTTCATAGTGAACAGACTTCATTTTCGTCATGAAAATTCTTATTTTGTTTTCTAACTTTGGGGTAAAGTATGACTTCTTCTATTCTTATAAGTCTTGTGCGATTCAGTATTCAGTCACTAAGAATGAATGCTTTATTTCCAGTCGCTGTTCATTTCCTTTCTATTGTCATCTCAGGGTACCTCATACACGAGTCTGCAGCTTGGAGCGACACATTACAACGCTGGTTCTTCCTGCCACGACGTGCTAGCAGCGAGCGATACGATGAGACAGCAGATGAGCGGCGGGGCACCAATCTAATGCTCAGCTGCTCGCCAGACTTCCAGGACATTAAAGTGAGAAACATTGGGCCCCTGAACCCTACGCATGGCTTTTCATCCTTTAAGTTTGTCCCCGACACCGATAATCAGATTATTGTTGCTCTAAAGTCTGAGGAGGATGCAGGGAAAATTGCCACTTACATTGTGGTGTTCACCCTGGATGGCCGAATCCTGCTTCCTGAAACTAAGATTGGGGACGTGAAGTATGAGGGACTTGAATTCATTTAGTCTCAAAGGGATTGTATGAAGGTAAATACATGCCAAGGACTAGTAAATACCTTCTTCTAGATTATGTGCATCTAGATGTGGACATTGAGGCATCGTTATTTTGAAATAGCTGAATGATGTTCGAATAATGCCAACTGGCTATTGGCAGCCATTGCCTAAAATGTGATTGTGTTTCTAGAAAGTAAAGGAACTAGTGCACGTTGAACCTTTATTTTGAGAGACTTAACAGAGCCTTTTTTTTTTTTATTGCCATTTTCAACAATGACCATTAGTGGTTTCACGCCTGTACTGTACTTGCCATGTAGTGAATGTAACAGAATGAATGAAGTGAAGTGATAGACTATAGTACATGCATAAAATAGTTTACTCTACACACATTATTGCGGTTGCCATGTAGTTTTGTTGAATGTCCTTTTTAAATAGTTTATTTTAGTTTTTTTACATTCTTGATCAGTGTCTTTAGCAGATCAGCTACTTTTAAAAATAACTCTAAAAAACTGTCACAAAATCAAATTTACTTTTCATTGATGCACCAGAGATATTTATTTGTTGTTGCTGTTTTGTTTTTCTGAAAACAACAGATTGAAGGTTTTTAAGAGCTATTTATTTGTTGTTGCTGTTTTGTTTTTATGAAAACAACAGATTGAAGGTTTTTAAGAGTTTAGTGTACCTCATTTTTTTTATCCAGTTGTTTGAATTAATCTGTTTTAGGGATTTTGTTAAAAAAAATTTAATAAAAACAAAATTGCATTTTTGATTTGAATGCACAGGATATTCTGTGGTTGTAGAATGTTTTGCATTTATTTATTCATAATCACCAAATGGCAAAATGTAATATTTGGGTTTTTCTTATAGCGCTTTTCCACTGCACATTACGGCTTGGTACGGTTCACTTTTGGGGGGTTTTCCACTGGGTACAGTACCTGGTACTTTTTTTTTTAGTACCACCTCAGTTGGGGTTCCAAGTGAACCGCACCGTTACCAAAACGTGACGTGTAAACTCTGCTGATCACGGATTGGCCGGAGAGAATCATCACTGAACTTGCGACACAAATGCAACCGAACCGCTAGATTTAAATCAGCACAGCCAGCGAAGGATCGAATGCAACTGTTTTGAACGAGCGCACCTTTTTTTTAGCAACCAAAAGGTTTTGTTGTCTGTTGCGGAAGAACAGACGTTCCTCTCGTTGATAGCAGAGGAGCGGATCCAGCGAGAGCTTGATAGGGCGACGCGGAATTAAACTTTTTTTTTTTTTTTAGGAGTCGTGGTAGTAGTGGCAGCGCAACTATAACGACATGTGAATAGTCCCACCCACTCTAAAGCAGTACTGAACTGCAGTGGAAACGCACGTGCTGTGCTGAGCCGTGCCGAGCTAAGTCGTACCACGCAGTGGAAAAGCGCCATTAGAGATTTGGAATCTTGACTTGAGCCAGTAAGCAAGCACTCATAACTTTTGTCCATAAGCATTTTTGAATGAATGAGGCATTTATATAGCACTTTGTGTATTGCTGTACACCCAAAGCACTTTACAATCATATGGGGGGGGGTCTCTCCTCAACCACCACCAGTGTGCAGCATCCACCTGGATGATGTAACGGCAACCACAGGACAACGGCACCAGTGCGCTCGCCACACCAGCTACAGGTGGAGAGGAGAGAGAGTCATAGAGACAATCAAGTGGTTGGGGATTATTAGGAGGCCATGATTGACAAGGGCCAGTGGTGGCAATTTGGCCAGGACACCGGGGATACACCCCTACTTTTTACGAGAAGTGCCATGGGATTTTTAATGACCACAGAGAGTCAGGATCTCGGTTTAATGTCTCATCCAAAGGATGGTGCTTTTTACAATATAGTGTCCCTGTCACTATACTGGGGCGTTGGGACCCACACAGACCACAGGGTGAGCACCCCCTGCTGGCCTCACTAACACCTCTTCCAACAGCAACCTAGTTTTCCCAGGAGGTCTCCCATCCAGGTACTGACCAGGCTCAACCCTGCTTAGCTTCAGTGGGCAACCAGTCTTGGGCTGTAGGGTGATATGGCTGTGGCCCCCCAATAATGAGACCCCCCAGTGGTTAGCGTATGTAATAGACACTCCTCTGCTCCAACCTTGAAGGATCTGCCTGTGAGAAAGGACCAGTGAAGAGAAGTACCGGCAATGCTCTTTTCTGAGAGGGCATTGTTTGGTTTTTAGAAAGCAATTGTGCCAACTAGAATACTGTACATACTAATAGTAAATATAATATTATGGTAATAAGTACATGGCAAAAACCGCATGTTAAATTAGCTCTCCTCTGAATTTGAGTCCACACTCAAGAGTTAAAAGTAACACTGAAACAGTGTTGCAGTTAATGTGATAGTTAAGTGATTAATTGAGGGATGATTGACCATTAGTGAAGACACCTGATTGTAACAAGCAGAATCAGTGAAGGAAATAGTCACCATTATGGTGGTCAGTGTTTAGTTTACTTTAGTTGGACTCTTGGCCCTTGACTCTTTAATATTATATTTTATTTGGCTGCTGTAAACGCTGAAGGAGTGGAATCCTTCAGACATCACGGAGACATGGCAACCTTCATAATATATATATATTTGTTACTTCTTGAATAATTATTAATCGGGCCAGTGGTGGCAATTTGGCCAGGACACCGGGGATACACCCCTACTTTTTACGAGAAGTGCCATGGGATTTTTAATGACCACAGAGAGTCAGGATCTCGGTTTAATGTCTCATCCAAAGGATGGTGCTTTTTACAATATAGTGTCCCTGTCACTATACTGGGGCGTTGGGACCCACACAGACCACAGGGTGAGCACCCCCTGCTGGCCTCACTAACACCTCTTCCAACAGCAACCTAGTTTTCCCAGGAGGTCTCCCATCCAGGTACTGACCAGGCTCAACCCTGCTTAGCTTCAGTGGGCAACCAGTCTTGGGCTGTAGGGTGATATGGCTGTGGCCCCCCAATAATGAGACCCCCCAGTGGTTAGCGTATGTAATAGACACTCCTCTGCTCCAACCTTGAAGGATCTGCCTGTGAGAAAGGACCAGTGAAGAGAAGTACCGGCAATGCTCTTTTCTGAGAGGGCATTGTTTGGTTTTTAGAAAGCAATTGTGCCAACTAGAATACTGTACATACTAATAGTAAATATAATATTATGGTAATAAGTACATGGCAAAAACCGCATGTTAAATTAGCTCTCCTCTGAATTTGAGTCCACACTCAAGAGTTAAAAGTAACACTGAAACAGTGTTGCAGTTAATGTGATAGTTAAGTGATTAATTGAGGGATGATTGACCATTAGTGAAGACACCTGATTGTAACAAGCAGAATCAGTGAAGGAAATAGTCACCATTATGGTGGTCAGTGTTTAGTTTACTTTAGTTGGACTCTTGGCCCTTGACTCTTTAATATTATATTTTATTTGGCTGCTGTAAACGCTGAAGGAGTGGAATCCTTCAGACATCACGGAGACATGGCAACCTTCATAATATATATATATTTGTTACTTCTTGAATAATTATCAATCAAAGTTATTTATATTGAATGAAGTTATTAGTTACTATATATTAGTATTTAGAAAAGAAATATGTATATGAATATCTTTCTTGGAAATTTCTGGAATGTGTAATGGTAAGCTTTTGCATGCTGAGTTCTGTCTTCTCCTCTCAGGGTCAAGACTGCCATGTCACAGAGGTCATCGGAACCTCCCATCTACATGGCCAACAAGTGATTAGAACATTTGTCTATGTTAGAAAATAAGTTGAATATAGCTTTAGTCTGCCTTTTTACTCTCTAAGAAGCGGCTCTCGTTGTGTGTGTGTGTGTGTGTGTGTGTGTGTGTGTAGTGAACCATATTTGATAAGATTCAGGGCAGAGACCGGCAACCTTGAAGTACAGATAAGTGTTATCTGCGTATGTGTGTGAGTGTCTGTCTTTGTAGCTAGATGCTGAGACAGCCCCAAGGGGAAACCGTCATTTGCCGTCACTCTGATGTCCAGGGTGACAGATATACGTCTCTGGAGAGACCTATCGCGACCCAGAGCGTCCGCAATGAATTCCCACCTTTTGTCAGAAGATGGTGCCCTCCATCAATTTTCCATTCCTGCCTCTAATTTTCAAACAATCCTGGAGACATGGGTAAGATTTCTCAGTAGTGTCACATGTGTCAAACTGCTGGAGGGCCACTGTCGTGCAGAGTGCAGCTCCAACATACCTGCCTGGAAGTTTCTAGCACTCCCAAAGATTTTGAATAGCTGTATCAGATGTGTTTAACTAGGCTTGGAGCTAAATTCTGCAGAACAGCGGAGTTTGACACCCCTTGATTAGGGATTGGGCTAAACTGCAAGACAGCGGCCATCCAGGACCAGAGCTGCCCATCTCTGGCCAACCCTGGTCCTGGAACAAACACAGAAAACATGAACAAATGAGAGCAAGCAAAATCCTGATAGTGCCCAGAGCAGATCAGCATTATAGGGAG